>NC_073247.2:144101969-144405000 GCF_029281585.2 Gorilla gorilla gorilla
CATACCTCCAAAAGAGGTCCGAGTATGCATTTGGTGTCCACACATGCCTCTGGATCTGTAGTATAAACTTCTAACTTCACTTACCTGTCTCTATCTTTAGCAAGCATTGCTTGTCAACTGTTGGGTACTGCGGATGAGAGAAAATGACACAGACATAGTCCTGCCCTCATGAAGCTTAGATTGTAGCAGAGGAATAAAATATGAAAGAAGTAATTGTGGATTCACTGTTATGATAAAAGCAATGTGGAAGTAGATAGCAAGTGTACCTAACCTAGTTTAGGAAATCAAAGAAGGCCTCCTAAGAGAGTGAAACTTACATTGAGACTTGAAGGCTAAGATCTAGCTAAGTCTGAGGGGGATGAGGTAGAGAAAAGTATTACAGAAAGAAAGAACTGTATGGGCAAAGACCCAAAGGCATAGTGCTTTCGATGAATTGAAGGAAATCCAGAGTGCTTAGAATGATGTTAGAATACAGAAAAAGGGGGAGGAGAGCCAAGATGGCCGAATAGGAACAGCTCCGGTCTACAGCTCCCAGCGTGAGCGACGCAGAAGACGGGTGATTTCTGCATTTCCATCTGAGGTACTGGGTTCATCTCACTAGAGAGTGCCAGACAGTGGGCGCAGCCCAGTGGGTGCGCGCACCGTGCGCGAGCCGAAGCAGGGCGAGGCATTGCCTCACCTGGGAAGCGCAAGGGGTCAGGGAGTTCCCTTTCTGAGTCAAAGAAAGGGGTGACGGACGCACCTGGAAAATCCGGTCACTCCCACCCGAATATTGCGCTTTTCAGACCTGCTTAAAAAACGGCGCACCACGAGACTATATCCCACACCTGACTCGGAGGGTCCTACGCCCACAGAATCTCGCTGATTGCTAGCACAGCAGTCTGAGATCAAACTGCAAGGCGGCAGCGAGGCTGGGGGAGGGGCGCCCGCCATTGCCCAGGCTTGCTTAGGTAAACAAAGCAGCCGGGAAGCTCCAACTGGGTGGAGCCCACCACAGCTCAAGGAGGCTTGCCTGCCTCTGTAGGTTCCACCTCTGGGGGCAGGGCACAGACAAACAAAAAGACAGCAGTAACCTCTGCAGACTTAAATGTCCCTGTCTGACAGCTTTGAAGAGAGCAGTGGTTCTCCCAGCACGCAGCTGGAGATCTGAGAACGGGCAGACTGCCTCCTCAAGTGGGTCCCTGACCCCTGACCCCCGAGCAGCCTAACTGGGAGGCATCCCCCAGCAGGGGCACACTGACACCTCACACGGCAGGGTATTCCAACAGACCTGCAGCTGAGGGTCCTGTCTGTTAGAAGGAAAACTAACAAACAGAAAGGACATCCACACTGAAAACCCATCTGTACATCACCATCATCAAAGACCAAAAGTAGATAAAACCACAAAGATGCGGAAAAAACAGAACAGAAAAACTGGAAACTCTAAAACGCAGAGCACCTCTCCTCCTCCAAAGGAACGCAGTCCCTCACCAGCAACGGAACAAAGCTGGATGGAGAATGAGTTTGACGAGCTGAGAGAAGAAGGCTTCAGACGATCAAATTACTCTGAGCTACGGGAGGACATTCAAACCAAAGGCAAAGAAGTTGAAAACTTTGAAAAAAATTTAGAAGAATGTATAACTAGAATAACCAATACAGAGAAGTGCTTAAAGGAGCTGATGGAGCTGAAAACCAAGGCTCGAGAACTACGTGAAGAATGCAGAAGCCTCAGGAGCCGATGCGATCAACTGGAAGAAAGGGTATCAGCAATGGAAGATGAAATGAATGAAATGAAGCGAGAAGGGAAGTCTAGAGAAAAAAGAATAAAAAGAAATGAGCAAAGCCTCCAAGAAATATGGGACTATGTGAAAAGACCAAATCTACGTCTGATTGGTGTACCTGAAAGTGATGCGGAGAATGGAACCAAGTTGGAAAACACTCTGCAGGATATTATCCAGGAGAACTTCCCCAATCTAGCAAGGCAGGCCAACATTCAGATTCAGGAAATACAGAGAACGCCACAAAGATACTCCTCGAGAAGAGCAACTCCAAGACACATAATTGTCAGATTCACCAAAGTTGAAATGAAGGAAAAAATGTTAAGGGCAGCCAGAGAGAAAGGTCGGGTTACCCTCAAAGGGAAGCCCATCAGACTAACAGCGGATTTCTCGGCAGAAACCCTACAAGCCAGAAGAGAGTGGGGGCCAATATTCAACATTCTTAAAGAAAAGAATTTTCAACCCAGAATTTCATATCCAGCCAAACTAAGCTTCATAAGTGAAGGAGAAATAAAATACTTTACAGACAAGCAAATGCTGAGAGATTTTGTCACCACCAGGCCTGCCCTAAAAGAGCTCCTGAAGGAAGCACTAAACATGGAAAGGAACAACCGGTACCAGCCGCTGCAAAATCATGCCAAAATGTAAAGACCATTGAGACTAGGAAGAAACTGCATCAACTAATGAGCAAAATCACCAGCTAACATCATAATGACAGGATCAAATTCACACATAACAATATTAACTTTAAATGTAAATGGACTAAATTCTCCAATTAAAAGACACAGACTGGCAAGTTGGATAAAGAGTCAAGACCCATCAGTATGCTGTATTCAGGAAACCCATCTCACGTGCAGAGACACACATAGGCTCAAAATAAAAGGATGGAGGAAGATCTACCAAGCAAATGGAAAACAAAAAAAGGCAGGGGTTGCAATCCTAGTCTCTGACAAAACAGACTTTAAACCAACAAAGATCAAAAGAGACAAAGAAGGCCATTACATAATGGTAAAGGGATCAATTCAACAAGAGGAGCTAACTATCCTAAATATATATGCACCCAATATAGGAGCACCCAGATTCATAAAGCAAGTCCTGAGTGACCTACAAAGAGACTTAGACTCCCACACATTAATAATGGGAGACTTTAACACCCCACTGTCAACATTAGACAGATCAACGAGACAGAAAGTCAACAAGGATACCCAGGAATTGAACTCAGCTCTGCACCAAGTGGACCTAATAGACATCTACAGAACTCTCCACCCCAAATCAACAGAATATACATTTTTTTCAGCACCACACCACACCTATTCCAAAATTGACCACATACTTGGAAGTAAAGCTCTCCTCAGCAAATGTAAAAGAACAGAAATTATAACAAACTATCTCTCAGACCACAGTGCAATCAAACTAGAACTCAGGATTAAAAATCTCACTCAAAGCCGCTCAACTACATGGAAACTGAACAACCTGCTCCTGAATGACTACTGGGTACATAACGAAATGAAGGCAGAAATAAAGATGTTCTTTGAAACCAACGAGAACAAAGACACAACATACCAGAATCTCTGGGATGCATTCAAAGCAGTGTGTAGAGGGAAATTTATAGCACTAAATGCCCACAAGAGAAAGCAGGAAAGATCCAAAATTGACACCCTAACATCACAATTAAAAGAACTAGAAAAGCAAGAGCAAACACATTCAAAAGCTAGCAGAAGGCAAGAAATAACTAAAATCAGAGCAGAACTGAAGGAAATAGAGACACAAAAAACCCTTCAAAAAATCAATGAATCCAGGAGCTGGTTTTTTGAAAGGATCAACAAAATTGATAGACTGCTAGCAAGACTAATAAAGAAAAAAAGAGAGAAGAATCAAATAGACACAATAAAAAATGATAATGGGGATATCACCACCGATCCCACAGAAATACAAACTACCATCAGAGAATACTACAAACACCTCTACGCAAATAAACTAGAAAATCTAGAAGAAATGGATACATTCCTTGACACATACACTCTCCCAAGACTAAACCAGGAAGAAGTTGAATCTCTGAATAGACCAATAACAGGAGCTGAAATTGTGGCAATAATCAATAGTTTACCAACCAAAAAGAGTCCAGGACCAGATGGATTCACAGCCGAATTCTACCAGAGGTACAAGGAGGAACTGGTACCATTCCTTCTGAAACTATTCCAATCAATAGAAAAAGAGGGAATCCTCCCTAACTCATTTTATGAGGCCAGCATCATTCTGATACCAAAGCCGGGCAGAGACACAACAAAAAAAGAGAATTTTAGACCAATATCCTTGATGAACATTGATGCAAAAATCCTCAATAAAATACTGGCAAACCGAATCCAGCAGCACATCAAAAAGCTTATCCACCATGATCAAGTGGGCTTCATCCCCGGGATGCAAGGCTGGCTCAATATACGCAAATCAATAAATGTAATCCAGCATATAAACAGAGCCAAAGACAAAAACCACATGATTATCTCAATAGATGCAGAAAAAGCCTTTGACAAAATTCAACAACCCTTCATGCTAAAAACTCTCAATAAATTAGGTATTGATGGGACGTATTTCAAAATAATAAGAGCTATCTATGACAAACCCACAGCCAATATCATACTGAATGGGCAAAAACTGGAAGCATTCCCTTTGAAAACTGGCACAAGACAGGGATGCCCTCTCTCACCGCTCCTATTCAACATAGTGTTGGAAGTTCTGGCCAGGGCAATCAGGCAGGAGAAGGAAATAAAGGGTATTCAATTAGGAAAAGAGGAAGTCAAATTGTCCCTGTTTGCAGACGACATGATTGTTTATCTAGAAAACCCCATTGTCTCAGCCCAAAATCTCCTTAAGCTGATAAGCAACTTCAGCAAAGTCTCAGGATACAAAATCAATGTACAAAAATCACAAGCATTCTTATACACCAACAACAGACAAACAGAGAGCCAAATCATGAGTGAACTCCCATTCACAATTGCTTCAAAGAGAATAAAATACCTAGGAATCCAACTTACAAGGGATGTGAAGGACCTCTTCAAGGAGAACTACAAACCACTGCTCAAGGAAATAAAAGAGGATACAAACAAATGGAAGAACATTCCATGCTCATGGGTAGGAAGAATCAATATCGTGAAAATGGCCATACTGCCCAAGGTCATTTACAGATTCAATGCCATCCCCATCAAGCTACCAATGACTTTCTTCACAGAATTGGAAAAAACTACTTTAAAGTTCATATGGAACCAAAAAAGAGCCCGCATTGCCAAGTCAATCCTAAGCCAAAAGAACAAAGCTGGAGGCATCACACTACCTGACTTCAAACTATACTACAAGGCTACAGTAACCAAAACAGCATGGTACTGGTACCAAAACAGAGATATAGATCAATGGAATAGAACAGAGCCCTCAGAAATAACGCCGCATACCTACAACTATCTGATCTTTGACAAACCTGAGAAAAACAAGAAATGGGGAAAGGATTCCCTATTTAATAAATGGTGCTGGGAAAACTGGCTAGCCATATGTAGAAAGCTGAAACTGGATCCCTTCCTTACACCTTATACAAAAATCAACTCAAGATGGATTAAAGATTTAAACCTTAGACCTAAAACCATAAAAACCCTAGAAGAAAACCTAGGCATTACCATTCAGGACATAGGCGTGGGCAAGGACTTCATGTCCAAAACACCAAAAGCAATGGCAACAAAAGCCAAAATTGACAAATGGGATCTAATTAAACTAAAGAGCTTCTGCACAGCAAAAGAAACTACCATCAGAGTGAACAGGCAACCTACAACATGGGAGAAAATTTTCGCAACCTACTCATCTGACAAAGGGCTAATATCCAGAATCTACAATGAACTCAAACAAATTTACAAGAAAAAAACAAACAACCTCATCAAAAAGTGGGCGAAGGACATGAACAGACACTTCTCAAAAGAAGACATTTATGCAGCCAAAAAACACATGAAAAAATGCTCATCATCACTGGCCATCAGAGAAATGCAAATCAAAACCACTATGAGATATCATCTCACACCAGTTAGAATGGCAATCATTAAAAAGTCAGGAAACAACAGGTGCTGGAGAGGATGTGGAGAAATAGGAACACTTTTACACTGTTGGTGGGACTGTAAACTAGTTCAACCATTGTGGAAGTCAGTGTGGCGATTCCTCAGGGATCTAGAACTAGAAATACCATTTGACCCAGCCATCCCATTACTGGGTATATACCCAAAGGACTATAAATCATGCTGCTATAAAGACACATGCACACGTATGTTTATTGCGGCATTATTCACGATAGCAAAGACTTGGAACCAACCCAAATGTCCAACAATGATAGATTGGATTAAGAAAATGTGGCACATATACACCATGGAATACTATGCAGCCATAAAAAATGATGAGTTCATGTCCTTTGTAGGGACATGCATGAAATTGGAAACCATCATTCTCAGTAAACTATCGCAAGAACAAAAAACCAAACACCGCATATTCTCACTCATAGGTGGGAATTGAACAATGAGATCACATGGACACAGGAAGGGGAATATCACACTCTGGGGACTGTGGTGGGGTGGGGGGAGGGGGGAGGGATAGCATTGGGAGATATACCACCAGCATGGCACATGTATACATATGTAACTAACCTGCACAATGTGCACATGTACCCTAAAACTTAAAGTATAATAAAAAAAAAAAAAAATAGAATACAGAAAAAGGGAAGGTGTTGAAACTGGATTGTATAATAACTGCTTGGACTAGAGTAAGGATTAACATAAATTTAAGAGGTAGGATTGGATGTGGGAAGTGAAGAAAAGGGGAACACCAAGTATGACTCCCACTTTTCTGCCTTAAGCAAATAAGTGGATAATGGTATCATTTATTAAGATAGAGAAGATTGGGATAGAAGCATGGCTAAAGGTGAAGACATAGCACTAAGTTCTGTTTTAGACATGTGTGGTTTGACATGCTTATAAGACATTGAAGTGTATCAGAAGGTCTGAAGGCCAGAAGTGTCTTGGCTAGAGATGTGTATCGTGGAAATGGATGAGATTGTCTTTGAGTATAGTGTAGACTTTCTATCATATATATATGTATGGTGGCCTTGGGCTAAACCCTGAAGATCTTCATATATTCTCTGAGTAGAGGAGGATAAGTGATAAAAGTAAGGAGGAAAATGAGAAATGTTGTCACAAAAGCCGAAGGAAGAAGTTTTTATTGACTTATTTGGGTTTATGTATAATACATTTTATTCTTTGTGGTGTATTGTTCTATGTGTTTTGGCAAATGCATAGTCATAAAACCACAAACACCAGATTTAAGAAATAGAATAGATTTATCACCGTCCAAAATTCCCTCGTGTTGCCCCATTTTAGTCAACCCCTGCACCTACCCATGACAACCACTGATCTGACTTCCGCTGCATGGTTTTCGTTTTTCCAGAATGATGTATAGATGGAATCATACTTCCAAATTGGAGATTTTATTTAGTTCATCCTGTTTTCCCTCTAATATTGGACATTGGATATTTTAGATGGAGTCGAATATCATGTACCCATAAATGTGAGACCATGGGGAGCTACATCAAGACGTGTCCAAGATGACTGTAAATCACTAAAAGATCTTGCACTTAAAATTGGATACCCTGGCCAGGCGCAGTGGCTCATGCCTGTAATCCCAGCACTTTGGGGGGCCGAGACGGGCAGATCACCTGAGGTCAGGAGTTTGAGACTAGCCTGGCCAACATGGTGAAACCCTGTCTCTACTAAAACTACAAAAATTAGTTGGGCATTGTGGCATCCGCCTGTATTCCCAGCTACCCAGGAGGCTGAGGCAGGAGAATCGCTGGAACCCGGAAGGCAGAGGCTGCGGTGAGCCGAGATTGTGCCACTGCACTCTACCCTGGGTGACAGAGCAAGACTCTGTCAAAAAAAAAAACAAAAAACAAAAAACAAAAAAGGATACCCTTAGGGTATATGTACTTGGGTTGTCTCTGTATAGAGGGCACAAGTACACTTTCATCTGTATATGATATAATTATATTAGTCGAAGAGCTTTTGTAAATCGGCAGGCTATCAAATAGTGGAATATAGTGTTCATGTGTTGTTTTTGTCTATCCAACATACATTCCGATTGTTCGGGGAAAACACTATGGTTTTCCTTCAAGGAACCAGCTCTTGCATTCTCCCTCTTCTCCTTCCCCCTCTCCCTCTCATTTTCAATCCACAAGATTTGAACGGTGATTTCCCACTGCCTGGTTCAAAGAGTAGGCACATAAACTCAAGCCTGGCCAATGAGAATGTTCTATTTTCTGGCTTCAGGAATGGGCATGTGACCCAAACTGATATTAGCATCTGGCTAGAACTGTATGAATCAGCCCTAGGACTTATACTGGAACAACTGGGAACAAGTATCTATTTTCTGGATTATTTCTACATGGATGCAAGGGTGGACCTTTCAGTGATAAACACAGAAATTACAGCTGATAAAAAGAGGCAGATTTCTATCCTCACAGCTTGAGTGCCAGCATACAGCTATGCCTGAAATCAAACCACTCAGGATCTGTCAACTCTTTGACCTAATATATGTCTTCTTTTCTTAAACCAGCATTATTTTGAAGTGTTTCACTTACAACCAGAAGTACCCTGACAAGTAGACCCTCATAGTCTTACAATGTGCCACCTCCCATTCTGCTCATGCTAAGAATCATTTAGTGACAGTAGGGTATATTTTTTCCTCAGTGCTGTAGGTATTTTCCCCTTCCATATCATGTGGGTAACCAAGACTTTATTTTCCATTGTTTATGTGCTTTTGAATCAGATATGAAAACCCAACTCTCATCCTGTTTGTTGTTGCTGTTTGTTGGTTGGTTGGCTGGTTTTTAAAGCATTGCCTTATTTAGGGAATTATTCTGGATAGTCCTGGAAGTGGGGGCAGGGATAGAGATGAAGGCATGGGGATGGAAACGACAGAAAAGGCAAAATGGGAAAGAGATTTGGAAAACTTCCTGAGCGATGTAAAAGACCAGATAAAAGGAAGGGAGTTCAGTTAGGAACCTATTTCTATTTTGTTGTGTATCCTGTACCTTCTCAGTGCTCTGGGGGATATGGCAGAACCTGAGAAGGAAATGTCTGGGTAGCACAATGAGTGAGACTGATCCCCAGGACTGTGTCTCCCTGTCTTGGAAGTGGAATTCTTGTGTCCAAGCTTAGCATAGAAGCAGCGGAGTCATCTGCTTTTAGTTTTGTAATTGTGGTGAAATATACATAACATAAAATTTACCATCTTAACTATTTTTAAGTGTACGGTTAAGTGGTATTAAGTACATTCTCATTGTACAACCATCATTGCCATTCACCTCCAGAACTCTTTTCATCTTGTAAGGCTAAAACTCTATAATACCCTGTATTACTCCGTTCTCACACTACTACAAAGGACTGCCTGCGACTGGGTAATTTATGAAGAAAAGAGGTTTAATTGATGCACAGTTCCACAGGCTGCACAGGAAGCATGATTGGGAGGCCTCAGGAAGCTTACCATCATGGCGGAAGCTGAAGGGGAAGCAAGCACGTCTTACCATGGCAGGGCAGGAGAGACAGAGTGAAGGGTGAAGTGCTATGCACTTTTAAACAACCATATCTCATGAGAATTCCATCACGAGATAGCACTAAAAGGATAGTGCTAAACCATTAGAAACCACCCCCATGATCCAATCCCCTCCTACCAGCCCCCTCCCCCAACACGTGGGGATTACAATTCAATATGAGATTTGTGTTGGGACACAGAGCCAAACCATATCATACCCCATTAAACACTACCTATTCCACCTCCCTCTAGTCCCTGACAACCTCTATTCTCCTTTCTGGTTCTATGAATTCTGGATATCTCATTTAAGTGTAATTATACAGTATTTGTCTTTCTGGAAATGGCTTATTTCACATAATGTCCTCAAAGTTCATCCATATTATAACATATGTCAGAATGTCCTTCCTTTTTACGGCTGAATAATATTCTATGCATATATTATATTTTTCTTATTCATGTATCTGTTTTTGGACACTTCGGTTGCTTCCACATTTTGGCCCTTGTGGATTATGCTGCTGTGAACATGGGTGTACAAATGCCTGTTTAAGATCTTGCTTTCAGTTCTTTTGGGTATATTCCTAGGACTGAAATTGTTGATTCGTATGGTAATTCTATGTTTAACTTTTTGAGGAACAACCAAACTGTTTTCCACAGTGGCGTATCATCTTACACACTTACCAGCAAAGCACTAAGTGTTCCAATTTTTACATCCTCACCACCTGTTACATTCTGGGTTTTCAAAAATTATAGTGATCCTAGTGGTTATGAAGTGGTATCTCACTGTGATTTGATTTGCCTTTACCTAATGCTGTTGAATGTCTTTTCATGTGCTTATTGGCCATTTGCATATCTTTGAAGAAATATCTGTTCAAGTCTTTGCTCATCTTCAAGCTGGGTTTTGTTGTTGCTATTGAGTTGTATGATACTACTTTCTAATTGCTACACTAGTTGCTGGAAACAGAGCAACAGATAAGACACATAACTTCTACTCAAAAAAATTCACAGGATAGTGGGAGAAGCAGAAAAAATATTTTAATACAGTGTGGTAAATCCAGTGACACGTGCTCAAGGTATAATGGGAGTTTCAAAAAGGAGTACATTAATGGAGGTGTGGAGCAGAAGTGGAAGTTTTCTTGGGGGATATGGTACTTAAACAGATCCTCAAATGATGGTAGCCAGGTAAAAAGGGGGAGCGTGGACATTCCACGCAGAAAGAAAATCACCGGCAAAGACTTGTAGGCATGAAACAGCAGAGTGTGTGCTGTTGAAGTGTGTGCTTGTTGAAGCAAGTCCAAGGCAAGTAATGGGAAGAGATGAGGCTGGAGAGTTAGACAGGGACTGGATCATGCCAGATGTTATAGGCTATTGTAAGGTGTATTTAGGCTTTATCCCAAGACCCATGTGGTGTCATTGAAAGTTTTTAAGCAGAGGAGGTGCGTAGTCAAAGTTGCGCTTTAGATCCAAGCTTCCCAATCTCTTTTCATATCACATCTTAGTATATGCAGCATGATAATTTTTGTGTGGCACTCTGGGTGAGGTAGACTTGCAGCTGCATGCTGCTGAAGACAACAGGCGCAGGCTCCAGCTGTCCCGTGCCCAACACAACTGTCCTGAGAGCTAAGGTTGAGAAGCTGCTTTAGCTAGATCACTCTGAAAGTCATGTGAAGAACAGATTTAGAAAAAAAAATCACTGGAGGTAGGGTGTAAAGTTAAACTAACCAAGCATAGTAGGGATAGAGAAAATAATTAGGAAATAGAATTGACTAAAGTTTATAGATTGGAGTAAAGGAGGAAGAGTCAAATAAGTTTCTGACTTGCACTACTGACTGGAGAGCAGCATATTTGAGAGGGAAGATTATGATTTTTTTTTTTTTTTTGAGACGGAGTCTTGCTCTATCACCCAGGCTGGAGTGCAGTGGCACGATTTCAGCTCACCACAAGCTCTGCCTCCCAGGTTCATGCCATTCTCCTGCTTCAGCCTCCCGAGTAGCTGGGACTACACGCGCCTGCCACCACGCCCGGCTAATTTTTTGTATTTTTAGTAGAGACAGGGTTTCAACGTGTTAGCCAGGATGGTCTCGATCCCCTGACCTCATGATCCGCCTGCCTCGGCCTCCCAAAGTGCTGAGATTACAGGCGTGAGCCACTGCGCCCGGCCCAGGAAGATTATGATTTTAGGGCTGAGCATAAAGTTTTGATTCAATTTTAGATGACTGGCTGGTGATGCCCAATAGATGGTTATTATTTTCCTATCAGCTCTATTGGCTATGGAGAATTGAGCCACATGAACCAAGGAACTAATTCAGTGTAGAAAATCTAATGTCTTTAAAAACAGCCATGGCAGTGACTCTACTAGAGATCTACCTTCTTGGGAAAGTTTCCCAACCGACAACCTCAAAGAGACAACATGTCATATGTACCATGTGACTCCAACCTCTTGGCCACAACTAAGTGCAACAGAGATAGCATCTGACTCAAATTGGGCCAATCAGATTCTCTCTCATGAGACTCAGGCATTGGAACCCAGTGACTGAGTCAATTCTTTGTGGGGAGTCAAGCTTGAAGTTCATATCAATCAATGGTTTTCAAAGTGTAGTCCACAGAGCATTAGAATCAACCATCTGAGAACATGTTAGAAATGCAAATTCTCATACGTCATATCATAGCTGCTGAATCAGAAATTGTGGGGTGGGTCCCCAGCAATCTTTGTTTCATAAGCCTTGCAGGTGCTTCTCAGGTTGGCTATCACTCATGAAGACTCTTGGTACAAGGCTGCCATTCTGGGAGTAGTCCTGATCAATCACTGATAAGTTATTATCAGTGCTTATAAGTAAGCAGAGAAAGCTGGTTTGCACACAGAAGCAGGAGAATGGAGCAGAGAGACACAGACAGACAGACACAGAGAGATCAAGGCAGGGAGAAAGACAGGGGAGAAACAAGCCATCTGATAACTTTTCAATTTCATGAGGCCCAGTTGTTCTTCCTGCAACTGGAAACAGAAATTTTTCTATATCATTACATAAATCCCTTTTATTTGAATGGATTTTCTTTCTTCATTACAATAAAAGTGCCCTGACTTGTTAGTTATTTCTCCCCGAAGTTTTTTTTTTTTTTTCAGACAGAGTCTCGCTCTGTCGCCCCCGCTGGAGTGCAGTGGCGCAGTCCCGGCTCACTGCAAGCTCCGCCTCCCAGGGTCACACCATTCTCCTGCCTCAGCCTCCTGAGTAGCTGGGACCACAGGTGCCCACCACCACGCCCGGCTAATTTTGTGTATTTTTAGTAGAGATGGGGTTTTACCATGTTAGCCAGGAAGGTCTTGATCTCCTGACCTTGTGATCCGCCTGCCTTGGCCTCCCAAAGTGCTGGGACCACAGGCATGAGCCACCGCGCCTGGCCTTCTCCCCCAAGTTTTTATTGCATTTGTACTGTATGGCTACTGTTCCAAGTATCATAAAGGATACTAAAATCAAAGAGACCTGGTTCTTGCTCTTGAGAAGCCAGATTTAATGAAGGAGGCACAGAGATAATGTTAGAAGCACTATAGAGGATGTGGGAATTGAGGTTTGAGATCACCTGGTAAGCACTAAAGAAATATTAGCTGCATCTCAGTGTAGCAGGTGAGGCCAGAGAAGACCTCAAGGGAGTGCTAGTTGATACATACATATGTACTAGTCCATCCTCATGCTGCTAATAAAGACATACCTGAGACAGGGTAATTTATAAAAGAAAGAGGTTTAAAGGACTCACAGTTCCCCATGGCTGGGGAGGTCTCACAATCATGACAGATGGTGGAGAAGGAGCAAAGTACATCTTACATGGCAGCAAGCAAGAGACATGTGCAGGGGAAGTGCTCTTTATAAAACCATCAGATCGCGTGAGATTTATTCACTATCACAAGAACAGCACAGGAAAAACCCACCCCCAGTGATTCAATTACTTCCCACTGGGTCCCTCCCAGGACATGTGGGGATTATGGGAGCTACAATTCAAGATGAGATTTGGGTAGGGACGCAGCCAAACCATGTCAACATAGGATGGGTTTGCAAAGAAGAGGAAGAAGAAGAAGAAAAGATGTTCCAAGTTGAGACGAAAAGGCAGACATGGGAATCTATGGTGTGTATCTGGGAAACAGAGAGCGGTGTAAGGCAGATACAAGTTAAAAATAAGAAGCTTAATTTTCCCTGTTGAACATAAGGGAAGAGTCTTCTTTCTACACTACCCCCTTCTGTTTTCTTTTAAAATTTCTTTCTCTGTCCTTTGCAAGTCTTTTTTATGCAAATATTTTAAATAGCTAAAAATGTAAGCCTTTCTTCCAGTCTTACAACTCCTAGGAGCTATCTTTTTGAAATGCAAACATCAAGGGAGGTAGCATCCCTGTCCCCTAGTTCCCATAGGAGGGTAAGAGCCTAACTTTCATGGGCCTTGCTCCAGTTTGCAAAACTACCTCCTGCTTAAAATAGATGAGAACATTTGTTTCTTCTTCAGATAAAGCCAACACAAGTGACTTCTCCAATTATCACCATAAAGTTAGGACAAAATTTTGTGTGACAAAAGGTGCTCTCAAATCCTCTTGCTCCAGGACTAGTCATTACTTATATTGGGAACATACATGTAATGGGTTGTATCTGCTTGGCTATATTAGGGGGTGAGATTCCTTTCTGTCTTTGCATTCTCTTAGCAAGTTACCTGTGATGTACATCACATTCTGGTTTAATGTATGTTCAATAATAAGAGTGTTTTCTTTCTTTACTAGCTTTCTGGAGAAGATTTCTGGATTGGGAGAAGATCTCTTGTTTTATTACATTTCCCCAACAGTGCTTTAACTTGCCTGGAATGTACAGTGATGAAGTTTTTCCTTGATTAAACTTTAGTCAGATTCCTCTGAGTCCTCTTCCCAACTTGGCCTCAATGTTTACACTTCCATGTTTGTCTTTGCATTGCTCAATTTTAGCAAGAATCTTGCCAAGTTGGTTTAGCCAGAAGCCCACCCTTGATATCTGATCAGGTTTCTCATCCTCTACCAACTCCCAGTTGATGTCTTTTCACCCTGACCTGTCTTCAGCAAGAATCCTGTTAGGTCAGGTTAGCCGGAATCCACCCCCCACCCCACCCTGCGCCTTATCTCTGATGCTTCCTCTTAGTAATCTTCCATCCACTGTCCCCTACCCTACTCCTTGGCTATAAATTCCCAGTTTTCCTTGTTGTATTTAGAATTGAACCCCGTTCAATACTGAGATCTCTTTTCCCATATGGCAATAGTCCTGAATAAAATCTGTTTTTACTGTTTGAACCACTGTTCACCTTTGGCTTGCTTTTATAACACATTACAGAAGGCAGAGGGGAAAGGTGAAGGGCACGCCCAAGGGCAGAGCACGAAAGAGTGCTATGTCAGAGTGTAGACTATTCCATAGACATTGAGGAGCTGTGAAGATTTTAATCAGGAATCGAAATAATCCACCATCTGACTTTAGGAAAATGACTCTGGCAGTAATGTGGAGGATGGAGCAGAAAGGAGAAGGGTCAAATGGCGCAGCACTGAATACATTCATAATCATAATTTTCCAATTATTTTTTAGTCTGTTATTACTAAAAAAGTTATTCTTGGACTGACTTTTCCCTAAGCCACCCTAACAATATCTAGAGCTGTATTTTTTCCCCCATAGGAACATTTCTCCAGAATGTGGAGAGTAGAGGACAACATGTTGGGATGCCTGACACTCCTTGGATATTGTTCCTGAGTGGTTTGGGTGTTCCTCTGGATCCAGAATTTCATCCCAATGACACTGAGATTCCAGGCTTCTTTAGTATTTCTGATGGTGTCCATCAGAAGAAAGGAGTTGCTTATTAGAGTGTTCTCTACCGCTGGCTTGTAGTTCAGTTTATGGTAAACACTTGCTTATCACTGAGGTTTTGTATATGAATTGTGAAAATGGGATGTGATTGTTAGAACAAATACCGCTTGACTTTCATTGGCAGCCCTTTCTGTGAGCCCCAAATTATGACCACTGTTTGCAGGGATTCTTATGGGTGCAAGTTTTCCTAGTATAACTACCCGTAAGTGGATTTAACTTGGGACTTTTTTCATAGAAATTGAGAAGGACTGAAACACTTTGAATAAACTACACACACATTTATTAAATAGTGAAATGGTTAACAAAGGCACATCAATAACCACTTACTATATATACAGAAATATATATAATTAACACGGATACAATTATCTCATAACTGCCATTTTTTCCAACAAACAGTCATTCAATTCTTCATGTCATGGAGGTTAAAGGCAAAGTCTTAGTCCCCATCTTATGCTTTCCCACCCTCTTCTTGAGAACTACATTGAACCTCTATGGGTTAATCATCGTCTTCTGTAGCCATAAGGTCTCTACAAGCATGCTGACTGCAGGCTCCTCAGATTCTTTCTCCATTCCCTCAAGTCCAGTTTTTAATGAACAGGCTGTTTGCTTTAGCAGGTGCTGTTGCTGGTATTCATCCAGTTACACTATGATTTTTAAAAAATCAATCTTTCCTTGTACTTGTACATGCCTGCATTGCATTGCATCACTTATGAAGAGATAGCTCCCTCTCTCATCAGGAAAACTGGATTTGTGTGTCTATGTCTGTTGCACTTTGCACCGGATGCCCTGCCTGCCTTTTCACTGTGTTCTTTCCATGCACAACAGAAAAATGCTGGGCTGCACTGGCCAGAACTGCCATTGTATACTAATTTCTGCATCCACTTTAGAATGCTGTGCTTTTGCTTTGGACATGTTTGTACAAATGGGAATCAGATAGTCTGTCCTTCTCACAAAGCTATTTCCTGGTGGCTGCCCTTTGTATCCAAAATCCTCTGTTTGGAGCTCTTGGCTTTTATTCCCCAGACACCCACTGTCCTCCTGCCTAAGGGAGTAGTGTAAGTCAGGCACTGAACAGAAAAGCTGGGAAGGTTTAGTTAAATGCGCATTTCTAGTACAGGCAAGAGCCAAGTAGAAAATCAGAGAATGTGTGTCCATCTGTTAAAGTTTAACAAATATAGGCTTTAAATTACTCCAGAATTATAATCATACCTCAGGCCTGTCACTGTATCATGCCCTCTACAGATGATGACCATGGGAATGGATTCTGGTCAGTGGAATTTTAGGATGTTCACTATCTAGTCAGTATTTTAGGTTCATTATCATAGCAGACCTTTCCTGATAATAACAAAATTACGAGAGTCTTCATTTTTTGGCCTTCCTGATGTGGTGAATGACTGCATTGCTTATAGGAATTCCATCTCTGCGCCTAAACACTGAGATTCAATGCCTAGAAGTTTGCTTAAGTAAAACATATTTCCCTTATCTATGCATGTAGGTGTCTGATATTTCCCCATTGGAAAGTCATGCCTTTTTAAATGTGAACACTTCCAGGACAGGCAGTATACTAAATACGGCCATTCTTGAACACCATAGGGTAATTTGTCTCTTAGATCTCAACTATGAGCAGTTCTCCATAGTCTGAGAAGCCCAACAGGAAAGCACTTAAGGGGAAAAGTCCAGATCTATCAGAGGAAGCAGGCCTGATAAGTTGCTATCATGAGGATTTTCCAGGGCCAGAGGCCACCATGAGGGATGAGAAAAGGATGCTGTGAAAAGAATTTGAAAAGTACCCAAGACAAACTTGGTTTACATCTGGTTTTGCCTGTGGGTCAACTTTCTTCCAGCCAATAGAAACTCCAAGTCTCCAATTTGATGATGGTCGGGAATGCTTGCCCTGAATTCTTACCTAACATTCAGCATCCTCAAAGAGAAAGACATTAACTGAATTCTGAAGAGGCCTAAGACCTCTTGTAAATGTCTATATACTGAACTGTTTTTAGTGCTGGTATTATCAGACTCACAGAAACACCTACAAAACATTAAATGGCTCAAAGTGGGCTTATCAAGAAATGCCATCATGGGAACCACCTTAGAAATAGTAAAACAGGGCACAAGGGGCAAGAGAACTATGTATAGGGCAGCTGACACTTGACAAGGACCCAACCTCCTCCCTGACCCTCTTCACTGTTAAGAGACACATCAGTAATACTTTGCTCTGCCATAGCCTCTGATCTAAACTCTCTTCACCGCAGTTTTCTATCAATCAGCCCAACTCCAGAACAGTGGTCAATGCAGAGAAGTTCCAGATTCGCATTTTTGAAGCATTTTGAAATAAGGCAGAATAAAGTATTACTAAATTACATTTACTTTCTTAAAGAACAAAAATGATCATCCTTTTATTACTGTGCCATTTGTTGAAGATAACCAATTTTAAGTGAGAGAAAACATTTTAATGGAAAAATTCATGCATCTCATTGTTATGAAATGATTGATGCCCATCTGGAAAGTATGAAATAAACAACACTGGTTTCATATGTTACACTAGGGATGCAGGATAGACATGAATAACTGGGAAAGAGAAACTTCTAATAATGTATCTTAGAATATGCCTCAGGATTTCTGAGGCACAAGAGAAACTAGTAAGCATTCTCTCAAAATTTTAAGTAAGTTTTCTTTTATTAAAATAGAAGTGTTTTTCTTGTGTCAGTAACTTCAATCTTATAAGAGTAATAGGTCTAACACAACGGATATATTATCTACATAATTCAAAATACTGATGGTATATTTGGAAATAAATTTACTCTATGTATGAAATATAACATTGAGCCAAATCAGAAATTTAAATTTCATTTTAGAATTACTAAATATTAGGATTAATATACTAGAGCATGAATAGCCTTCAAGTGAACTCCTAATGTGTGAATATGGATTCATAAAAAAAGACATAACCAAGAAGTTTATGCATTTTATTAGAAGAACAAAAAATAAACATAGAAGTAGCATACTAAAATGAGCTGCATAATGTGCACTTTTAAACATAAACAAGCACTACAGCACTATAACTTGAAAAAAATCAAAGCGTCTGCAGTTGAGGGAATGAGCTATTGCATTTTGGAGGAAAAATACTATGGGAAGAGTTGGTACTCATGAAATATTCTGGTCATTATTTAAATATGTTACACATGGCTAATAATTTTCTTATATATATTTTTAATCGCCATTTTCCACCCAAATTATGTGCCTCCATTTTTCACATTATTCCAAATTGTTGTTATATGAATGCACAAAGTTAGTCCTTTAAAAAAGAATATATTTAGGAAAATCCTTCAAAAGTTTTTTAATTTAAATCATTGTAATTTGGGAGCATGGGGACAAATGGCTCATTTTCTGTTAAAGCAGCAACAATAATATTAAAATATTATTAATATTATAATATTAAAATAATATTAAAATATTAATAAATAAGTTTATTTTGAAAAGGGCATTCATTCCCATAATCCAGTGATATGATGGTCATATCATTCTCTCAACTGCTAGACACAAAAGACATAGCAACAAAATAATTTGTTTCCATCACTAACAAATAGCATCTCTACACAGAAATAAAGCTCTGGAACCATGCAGTTTTATGACAGATAAATCTTTAGGTTGTGTGTTTTCAGAGAAAAAAGCACTGCTTAATAGTTAGGTTACTTTTAGGTCTTGTTACAGAGGTATTTTTTTAAAAACTAATATGATGTAGATGCCTAGCAAGGATTTTGCAATATCTGCAAAGAGCTGCGACTTATTTCATAGTCATACATTTTTTTTACATATACCATAATTGTGGATGGATTCTATTTAAAGATAAAATTTCTCTTCAATAATCCAGCTTTTGAGTATTAGTGATTCTCTTACAGGCAAGAACAAGTAGAAGGGCTGGAAACTGCACAAATTAGTCAAACTAAATACTTTCTTGAGGTTAGTAATAGAGGGCTTTTTTTGGGGGGGGGGCCTCAGTTACATCCATTTGTTTTACTTAATTCCCCAATTTGTCTTATTTATTGAAACACAGTCTCTATGTTGAAACTCCAGAGTATGACCCCGTGGCTGTCAGCATGCACACCATGCCATCTATTCATGGGGTATCTTTTGTGATGCTTCTACAGTTATTCCTACTAATTTATAGGTGATTTTTCCTGACTTAAAATGTCATATCTCTATTGACCTTAGAAAAATACATTCTTGAATCTGGCATATTCACAAAGAAATGTCCATATCAGTACATAGGTTAAATTGGGAAATTATGTTGGAGATAAGGCTGAAGTTGGAGTTCCTAACTACAGAATGAAGGAATGCTTACATTTTATATCAATGGAAATGCTGGTCAGATTGTCAGGCTGTTTGTTGTATGGCTAACTCTAAGTGATTATGGGCTGAGGGAAAAGAAAATTCTAGCCAACTGGCCCTGAGGTATTGGACAACTGTAAGGCTTGGATTGCTTTCTGGCTTTGGCTTATTTTTCTTTCTCTGTAAATGAGAACTATCAAAACGAGTAGCAATACCAACTCCACCAACCCCAGGATGGGCTCCTTCTCTAGGTACTACAAGTACCTGTGGTGATCAAATGCTTAACCTTTCTAACCTTGACCTCTTCTAGGCCTCATTGCCTGGGGGCAAAAAGAAAGTTAACTGGCTATCTATAGGTGGCGTGGGAGCTAAAATTGGCAGATGGTCAGATTGAAACATTGTCTTCCAGCTCCTGTGTTACGTAAGATTTTGGCTGGTTCTCTTCTGTTTAGTTAAAACAGTGGGAGGCTGAAGTGGCACAGTTAACTACTTTGTAATCTGGTAAAGGTAGGTCAGAAAACAGCTTCCACTGAACAGGTATAATGTAAATAAAGCCAGTTATAAAGTTGTGCCAGGAGCATTTTTTTTCCCTTTGTTGAAGGGAATGAACTGCCCTATGCTGGCCATCCTTAACTGTTAAATATCATCTTTCAATGGTTACCGATTTGGTTTTGGTTACTGGATCTTAAAGGAGGAACAGTGGTCAACATTAACAATTTGTCACTTAAATACCTATTAATTGATAAACATTTTAACTGACACATATATCAGCTGATCACTTTCTGTGAAAGATGAAATCTGATTCTATCATAACGGTAATATTTATCTTGTAATACATGAGGTATTTCACTGCTTACAACCACTGAAAAAGGAAAACTTGTTCTAGAAACTGCCTGGTGTGTGTGTGTGTGTGTGTGCGTGCGCACACGTGTGTGTGTGTTTATAGGGGGGATTAATTTAAAAAGCAAACAATCTTTGCTAATAATCTTGTTAAAAGATGAAGTTATTCTACTCTTGTTCAGTGCTGTTAGCTGAGGCTGACCTGTTACCTGTTACTAGCGTTCTCTTTTGGTGACCTGTAGCAAACTAGAAAGCCTCCATAACAGCAAAGCAACATTATGCTTTAGTTAAGTCTTAGAGCAAAAACACCCTCCTTTTCAAAGCCTTAGAAATAACTCTCTCTTACTAACTTATCCACTATTATCACAGACTTCTTACATTTAAAAAAAGCTCCAAGGATTGCTTTCATGGACTATGTACATAAGTGCAAAAAAGGTGTGTCTCACACATCCGCACCCTAACTGAGACAGTCAATTAACTGCAGCATATGTTTCTTAAACACTGTTAAGGGGTCATTCCACAGTATCTTTATGTATAGTTTTAAAAATATGAATTAATTTCAAAAGAGGCTTTAGTCATACATTAATCCTCATATAGCTATATTTGCTCATGTAATTCCAGAAAACAGAATTTTTGCAGCTACAGCTATGCCACTTGAATGGGATAATTTTGAATTAAGTTATAAAAAAAGTTAGGTAATGTATTAAAAATGCAATGATTGTGTTTTGAAGTCTAAATACTGTGGAATAACCCTATCCACACAACAAATTCTATAAACTATAAAGCCTGATTCTAGAATCCATGTGTTATAAACTTTTTCACAAAAAGTCACACAAGGACACAAATTCAGCTTTTATATATGGGCCTTTGGGATTAAAAAAGAACTCAACCATGTCTGTTTTCATAGTTTTGAGCTGTATTTTCTACAGGCTCATACTGTCACAAATCATCTATAGTTTACAAGTAAAATGTTCACATACACAAATGTCTAAAGGTAGCCATGTTGTAATTTTGTTGCCAAAGCAACAACTAAATATAATTAGATAACAATTATTATTTGTATATAAAGTTAAATTTGTTCTTAAATTGTGAACTGTAAAGGATAGTTTTGGACTATAATCTGTATCTTGTCATACTTCAGTGTCAGTTCAGAACCTAGCTAGGTGGGCAGAATCCATGCAGTAAAAGCTTAAACTTTCTTTAACTTTCCTTTGAAATTAAATTGATTAGTTACTTAGAGCTACAAAAAAGCAATAAAATGAAACTTTAAAGATGAACAATAAGAAAAATGAAAATATGGTACCAATTAGTGAGTTATATTTACAGTTTGATTAGGCTAGCAACTAAATTTACAAAAAAAGTTGTTATACTCTTGGACATGCTATTTATTCTAGTGCCTTCTACAGGCACTGGTTAAACAAGGCTACTGTCTTAGTGTATCTATTCATCAGAATTGGGAAATCAGATTTCCCTCATAAATTTTGCCTATTTCTGTTTCAACGTATGTGAAATGTATTTGAGAGAAAAATAATGAGGATTTCAGTTTCTAATCATTCTGTACCTCATAGCCTACCCTACAGACTAAAGGAACTCGGAAAACTTGTGGCTGCATTTTACCTAAGAGCATCCTTATCTATACTCTGCAAAGAGGGGGACAAAGAACCAAATAACATTTCAAGTAGCACATTAACTTTCTCTCTTATTTAATAAAATGTAATGTAAATGTCATTCCTTATTCAGATATCACTATGCTTATTGGTAATGCTACTTAAAACAGATTCAAGTTGCAAAGATTAATTTCATTCAGTTTCTGCTGATGGTAGGGAGGAGGTACTTGCTTTTTCCCAAATTGGAGAGCAGGTGAGCTGAGGCCCTCCCATTAGTGAACACCGCCTAGTGGTATAGGACAACACTTATGGCAAGATCAAAGTGCTTCAGGATGTTCAAAAACGGATGAAAAAAATTGATGGAGTAGAGAGAAGATGAGTTTCCACATCATGATTAACTACAAATTAAAGCCTCTGATCTAGAAAAGTGAAATGAAATGCCACAGCTGATTGTGGAATCATGCTCCAATTACAAAAGTAAATACTGTATTTAGATAGCAATTTTATGAATCCATTTATTTTAATCTTAATCCCTCTTTAAAATATACGTATGTTATGGTCACATAGTACTTTTTTAAAAAGTTGACACTACTAAAACCCTCTTAAAGATAACTTTTAGATTATTTTCTCTGTATACATGACCCGTTTTATCCAAGTTTCAGCACTCTTGCATATTTTTTGCAAAAGGCTGAGAAAAATGGACAAAAACAATAAATTTGGATAAATAGAGGCCCCTGTAAAATACAAAGCTTATAAAATGTTAACTAAGAATCATAAGTGATTAGAATTTTATATATACAATTCATCCAGTAAATTTTTGTTTAGAGTCACTGATTAGTTTTGTGACTTGTCTTTTTAAATGGAAATTTATAGTCTAATGACTTATCTTTCTTCTTTTCTTTTCTTGAATAAAGATAATTTGAATAAGTCATTGCACATCTAGTTTAAAGAGTGCTATCTTAAAATTGTATTTTTTTCTCAAAACTCTATTGAATTTGATCAAAACTTTAGGGCTTTGAGCTTTCTTTCTTTAAGTTCATTTAGAAAACAACTTTTAAAATGCCAACAATGTAGAAAATTGTGGCACCAAAAATACAATGGCCCTAAATACCCCTCACGGAACCTTTTACTTTAAAGTAAGTCATTGTTAATGTCTTCCAGTGCTTAACGCAACAAGAAAACAGCTGTACTCTAGGTCTGTTATCTATGGTTTATGTATATCTTTGCCCAAAGTTGAAAAAGTTAAGTGAGACAATTCACTGCATGCAGATGTCAAACTACACAAAAGTTCATTTTGCACAAAAAAGTTCTTGTCGCCTTTAAGGAATATATCCAGACTAGCTCAGGTGCATCCCTCCTGGATTCATGTAATCAGATCTGCCCTTCTGGAGAGGCACTGGCACGGATCATACAAAACTCAGTTCCATACATGATGAATTTCAAAAAGGCATACACTACTTTCTTCTATAGCAATGTTAAGATTTCAGAAACAGAAATTAACTGGTTCAGAGTCCATAGGTAAAGGTCAGGACAACTCTTGATCTCTAATTCCACGCAACATTGTCAACAGCTGACAATGACTCAATACAAGCAAGGCTGTTTAGAAAGCACTGTTGATCAGGATTTGGATGGATAATTAAGATCAACAGAGTATCAATTCCCAGAAAGCTAATTTTGCTCTCTTGTATTCTGAGCCAAATGGGTCTGCTTTGGAAGAGAGCATCAAATGTTCTGAAGCAAAAACAATGTGAAAAGGAGGAACAATGGGAAGCAGGAGATATTTCTGGGTCCCACAATAGCTAAGGTAGCCTTGGGCAAGTCATATGCCCCTGGATTCAGTTCCATCAACTATAAAAAGGATTTTGCTAATTCCATTGTTCTGTGATTCAAACACTTCTAGCCAGCTTAAGGTATCCTCAATCAGATTTGCTTTTTACTTGTCATTTTCATGAAGGAGAAAAACCATTATATATATATGTGTGTGTGTATATGATGGTTTTATACTTTCTGGTGGAAGAACACCTATTTACTAGAAAATATTAAATCTATTACTTGATGTAAAATGTCACGTGTTTCCACCACTGTATAATAACATTAATAAATGAGTAGAGTGGATGAGATATGTCACACACCACAGGAATTATTTGGTTGTAAAATTATTTCATAAATATTAGTAATGTGAACTCAGCTGAGCTCTGTGGAGTATAGCCACTCTGTCTCATTCAAAGGGTGATAAAACCCTCTCTATTGTCATTTTCAAACAAATATAAAGGCAAACGAATCCAAACAAGCATAAAAGAGGCTTGATTATGATGTGAGAGGGTCTGATGTTAAAGTTTGGGCAGGGGGACACTTGCCATATATCACAGGTGCTTTCTCCTTCACTGAACTGTTTAACAAAACGAAACTCAGTTGAACCGAAGCTAAAGACAACTACAACCATCTTTCCCAGTTCTTTTGAATAAATCAAGGAATAATTGTAAGTGCTTCCCTGTTCCCTGTCCTAGCCATTTCTCCAAGCCTGTACTCAGGCTCCCTCTGTGATCAACAGAGAAGACCGTCCATTTGGGGAGGAAAGTCCTCATTTGCAACCAATTCTCTTTCACCCTGACTGACTTTTGCTAGATTGCATCTTACTTGTTATTCAAAGAGTAGTCTAAAGAGCATGAGCCATTTGCATTTGGAAAATGGCATTTGTGTAAAAGGTGACATTGCCATGGTTTTACACACTTTCCTCCAGTACGTAAAAACTATCTCCATGCCCCCATCTCTCCGTTTGATTTATAACTTGTAATTAGCATATTTTTAAGCTCCCAAGTACCAGTTTCTCAGCTGAAGATGACAAATGGCTCAGTTTTAGACACTCAACTTAGGAGATAGGATTCTCAAGCCACACACACAAAAAATCTAATGAGCACTTTACATAATTTTTAGTATAAATGCTGAGAAATTCATTTAAAGGTAAAGTCTTATTTGCCAAGCTATTTAAGAAGAGTGAATTAGGGGTTAATGTTTTATGAAGTTCTCTGCTTTGTGCAGGTAATTATTTCTCTCTTTAAAAAATCTAGTAATTTGATTGTATTATGCAACATCAGATCTGCAGGTACAAATTATACACATGCATGTTAATGAGCAGGTTTTGTGCACATTCAAAAGTGAGGCGTTTTAAATGTCAGTCCCAAGAAACCTACAGAAATATTCTAAAGAAAGAGAGCATATTTGCATGAACCTGTCATGTTCTTAAGCACATATACTTCTGTTCCCCACTAATAACACTTTAGTTGAAATCAAACACCACACATATACAGCAAAACACTACAGTATGTAAAAACCTAACACAGCACAACACAATACAACACAAGAAATGGTACTGAATATATTTGTTACATCCTGAATCAACCCAATAGACTATCTTGTAAACAAAATAGTAAGGTAACACTTCAAAAACAGATGAACAATTTATCCACCAAGAATGTATATAGTAAGCCAAAAGCTCACTGTGGAAATACACTTAGCATGGTTATTAGAAAATCACAAAGAGTAATGTAACAAGTTACCAAATTTTATGGTCATGTTCTGCTTGATAATTCAAATAGGATGGATGGTAGTTACTAGTTTTCTATTCGTGTTGTTTTAACATCTCCATTGATTTTTAATGCTTTATTTTTTATTTGAATTTGCTGGCTGGCAGGTTTGCTTTGCTTAATACATTGACTGCAACACGCTTATTGTTGTGTTGGTAGAATAAGACATACGAGAATATATATAGAAAGGCCATATGGAGGTTTCCATGGAAAGATTCTGATACTCCATAACTCTGCTGTTCAGAATTTCAGCTGAAATGGAAAAAAAAGAAAGAAAGAAAGAGTGAGAAATATTGAAAGGTTATTGAACGAAGAGTCAGGAGAGTGTGGTGGGTTTTGTTCCAGTTCTGTCTGTTAACAGTGCCAAAATATCCCCAATCTGAATTTCAGATTGAAATGGGGCTTTTGAGGCCGGGCGCGGTGGCTCACGCCTGTAATCCCAGCACTTTGGGAGGCCGAGGCGGGTGGATCACGAGGTCAGGAGATCGAGACCATCCTGGCTAACACGGTGAAACCCCGTCTCTACTAAAAATACTAAAAAAAAATTAGCCGGGCGTGGTGGCGGGCACCTGTAGGCCCAGCTACTCGGGAGGCTGAGGCAGGAGAATGGCGTGAACCCAGGAGGCGGAGCTTGCAGTGAGCTGAGATCGCGCCACTGCACTCCAGCCTGGGCGACAGAGCGAGACTCCGTCTCAAAAAATAAAAATAAATAAAAATAAAAATAAAAAATAAAAAATAAAAATAAAAATGAAATGGGGCTTTTGAGAATGATCATGAAAGAACCATATATCTATGATAGTCTATGATACCCTTTGAGTGCTAATGTGGAGAACTGTCCTAACAGAGATGCAATCCAATGTTTAAGGCATTATCTATCTACTCAATGCCAATACTTTTTGTTGAACATACACCCATGTGTCCACCTTTCAACAGGCATGTACTGAGAAAACATGTTTGATACCGAACATTTTGAAATATGCAAATATTAAATACACTTTCAATTTTTCTCTGAATGTTTTAGAGCCATGCAGAAATAGCCTACCTGTGAAATCTGGGTATTGTATTGTACAAAATTACATTTTTGAACTTTAGAGGAATTTTTAGCACCTATTACATATTGAAGTGATTATGTTCTGTCAAATATCTCTACATTTCTAACAAAATCAAGCAAGAAGGAATCACTCTTCCCTAACATGCTCTGTTGGAAAGTTAATTTGACAACTTGTGGTTACCTTGACGTAAAGCAGCCCATGAAAGTTGGGCAAGTGTTGGCAAAACCTACATTATCATGTTTAGTGCTATTTCCAAGTTGCCACTATCCCAAATGACACCTCTGGAAACAATTACAATTTATAGCTCCTTCAGTTATCCCATGTGCTCAAAGGTGCCTTCTAAAATCCTTCCTTATGATTGAGGAGACCTATTTATTTAATGTCCAGTCGGCTATCTGCTCTGTCCAGAACACTTAGTGTTCTAAGCCCGTGTGTCCTCAGCAGGAAAGAAGGGCTAGCTGGGGTCTGGGGAACTAGTCCACGAGGGAACAGAACTGCTGCCTCCTTCAACCAAATGACACACTCCAGGTGTGAGAACTTCAAACTTTCGATGATGAAGGTATGCAATTCAGAGTTGGTACACTATTTTAGTAAGTCCCTAGAATTAATTAAAATACCTAGGAGTCTTAAGTGGCTTCAGAAGTCACATGTTCTTAAGTGAATGATTGCTTAAAAAAGTGTGTGCCATGATGGGCACCAGGCAAAGAGGAGATTGAGGGTGAAGGAGAAAAAAAAATCCCACAACAACAAAAATTTTAAAAAAGAGACATGATTGGAATGAAAATAATGACTCAGTTACTAAATTATGTCACTCAAAATTCAATACAATGTCACATGACAGGCATAGTGCTTACTGTATTTAACATAATCATATCAGTCAAATCCTGAAAATTCTTGTTTGATCTTCAAAAAAATAATGAAGCTATAAAATGGTTAAAGAATTACAACTCAAAAGTAATCTGTGCCTCTGGCTAACAAATCATATATTCCTTTAATAATAGGAAAACATTTAAGAATGTGTTAGCTCAATGAGAAAATACAGTACCAGCTGTCATTGCCATATAAAAAATATTGCATATTTGCACTCACATTTCAATTTGGAAAATTTATAATGTGTAAATCAAGCTCTACATCATAAGCAATGTCTATGAATGAAAATATTTACCAAAGCCTTTTAGAAGTGCAATTGTGTAAATAAAATATGTAGCCTATAAATATTATTTATATTAATACTGAAAGAAACTTACTGTTCTACTGGGAACTTCTACATCTGTGAAACAAACATGCTGCTATTCAGTTCATCTATTGATAATTGGGGTATCTATAGTAGTAAAAAAGATTTTAGATTAAAATAGTTTCTTGGGAGAATTCTGTTTATGTTGTTATATATGTGGATCTTTTAGTCTATAAGCATGGTTCCCATTTTAATAAGGCAAAATGGCCCTAATACTATACAATAATTATTGTATGTATCTCCTTATAATTTCAAGACTCCCCCCAAACTTATAATTTGCCTTGTGAACTCTGCCTAGAAATACCTAAAGCAAATAAAAATCAAAACAACAAGCACATCTAATGTCCATATGAGAAGGAACTTCTGATGTAATCACTGCGAAATGATAAGGATATCCATGTCTTGGAAAGAAATGTGATATTTTGTTTTCTCTCCAGTGGATCTGAAGGTAAAGGTGATGACTGTACTAAGCCAAAGTTTAAACACAATAATCAAAAATGGCAGTGAAATAAATTCTCTTGACCAATGAGGAAGCATTTAAGTAATATTAAGTATATACATTTGAGAATTGGTGTGTTACCAGTAATTAAATATAGAATATCAAGAGCAACATCTGGTAACCAATTAAAAATGAGCAAAACTCCTCTGATTCATCTTGGGATGAAAGCAAAGCACATATAGCATTCTAGAATATACACAAAAATAAATATTCTAAATGTGACAATGGCTTAAGAAACACATAAGAATCTCACCAATCCAAAAAGCATATACTGTGCATTACCAAAACATTGTAGTTATCTCGATCCGAACAGCTTAAGTAAATGGCCAAACCTGATTGCCTGTAGTTGGTGCAGCGAAGGGAACGCTGGTGGCAGGTGTTGTTGCTGCAGACACAGTGGTAGGTGTAGCACCGTGCATCATGGGCACTTTCAGTTGAAAACCATAGAAGCAACACACGGGAGGGTAGAGGATTTATGCAACCATGACATTTACGATGGAATGACGTGTGGTAGGTATCACAGCAACAAGCCATGTGACATCATAACGACGAATACATCAGGGTGTTCATGCAATCACAGTCAGTGCAAAGCAACACAGCATGGAAGGGGGGAAAATTAAAAAGAGAAAAGGGGAAAGCCAATTATAGTTACCAATATGGAAAATGGAACCATTCTCAACATTTAGTAAGTTTTTGAGCAGAATCCCATTGTAGTTTACTCAAAAGGCTAAATTTTCAGAAGGGGCTATAATGAATGCATATGAAAACAAAAATCCAATGTTACAAGGGCTATCTATCTGAAGCTAGTTAAGCAGACAAGTAACTGGACTGCGCATTCAAAATGGAATTAAGGAATCATAAATTGGAATTTAGGTTCACTGACTTATGGACATGAATGCCGTCACTAGATTTGCAGGCGCAAACAGACAGTTATATGTATACTTACCTGATCTGCATGCAAAGACATGGTAGGTAGACTGGTTGGTATGTGGTAGGGGGGCAGATATGAAGAATACAGTGGACTATGCATGCAGGTTTTTAAGTACACCTCTGGCAAACTCCTGGGAAACTCTGGCCATTTATCAAACAAATACATGGAGTACTTCACGGTAAATCTTGTCTTCACAGCAACTATTATAGCTACAATAGTTAGCAGCTGTGAAATCTCTTGCAGGATGTTTTATCTTTGCCTTTTCTAGTTTCTATCTCATTTAGAAAGCGTTTTGGGTGCTTTCTGATGTCTAGCTCATTTCAGAAAGCAAACCAGGGAATTAATGTGTGAATGGCAATGTGTGAATGGCAAGCATGCATATGTAATAATTTATCATGTCTACATCAATTAAATTCAGATTTTCTGAAAGTCTACAGAGAAAATGAATGGCCAGAGAAAAATTAACATGTGCAATGTCATAGAAACTGAAAATGTACCCCAAATGGTGATTAACAGAAACTCCATAGTTATCCCTTCCATTTATCTCTAGTTACCCATTACCCAGAGCCATCCCTGTTGTCTCATATGCCAATTCTAAAAACACTCTTGTTTTCCCTTTGGGAGTGCAGCAATTGTACAGGAAGCAGACCCACTAAACAATGCAGTTTGCATTCCTAAGCAAAGCTCTGAAGGTGAAAGGACAAGAGAGCATCTTCAAGAAAACTGTCACAAAACATGAAGGCAAAGACACATTTCTCAAACTTGCAGAAGTCTGTTCTAATTGTACACATTATGATTCAAAGGTATACATATTGTGCTCCTGTTGGTATTAATGGAAATGTTTATTAATTCCTACAGAAGACAGTCAAACCCTCAGTAACAGGGGCCTCACCTCCATTCCCAAGGTTCAGATCTCGCTATGTTAGTGAGTGCTGCTACTATGTGGTTGTCATTTTGAACTTTATTCTCAAGAAGCCTGTTAGTAGTGCTTTTGGGGCTCTGCATCTATTCTGGTCCACCAAGGTGACAAAGGTCAATTTGTTGCAAACTCTCAAAAGGGATGGGATGGCCTGGATTGATGTGAGACGGCAGAGTGGGACGGGTTGGGATCATTTCTCCTTGCATAGAACAGAGCTATTTTCTCCTGGTCTGTTCCTTGTGCCCATGAGGACCGTAGGAGCTGTGAACTCCCCATTCCTTTCTCATGCTCTTCAGTATTAGTGCTGTATAAAATGGTTTAGAGATGGCTATCATATTGTGTTAGTGGCTAACAAAAGGATCTGTGTGCAACTGCTTGTTAAAAATCACGTAACACTCAAAGAGTCATTTTGAAATGATTCTGTTGTGCCTAGCTTCAGTGCCAATGGTGCTTCAGGCTAGAACACTACAGGATTCATTACAGAACACTGCAGAATCCTCTGGCTTTGCTGAACTCATCCTCTCGCAACATAGGAACATTGAATGCTTTAAGTCGTATAGATAACTTTTTTAGGTGGGAATTGTTTCATTGTACTTTACAAGTTATACATTTTAAGTATTTTACAATTTTTAAATAATACATGCTAAGCAAAGAACAAAACTGCCCAGTCTGGCTAGTTTCAAATATTGTAAAAGAAACGATTTTTTAATATTTCAGTTGCTGTTGTTAGGGTAGAAATAGAGAAATGACAGGGCCAGTATTTGGCCACAGTGGCAACCAACTAGGACTTGAGAAAGTAGGACTATTTTGATGCTACAAAGACATAAAACAGAAAGCACCATGTTAAACCTTAACATACTCAGAAAATTTCCAGCCACATCTTTCAGTCATTCATCTTTCATAGTCACAACAGAAAAACACATTTTTTCAGATTAGAAAATGTTGATAATTTTTGTAGAAAACCTACCAATATTTGAAGCGGGTGCCATGCACAGTATTGGCCCTGTACACCATGCAGAAAAGCGTGGAAAGTAAAGAAAAGAGATATTTGATTATTAAGGATTTACTGATAGAAATACATTTTAACAGAAAGATTATTTATTTGCAATATCAATTACTCAGCACATGCAAGTCCAACAATCTCCCATGTTTACAATTACAGATTAGTTTTAAGGTCACAAACCCAGGTAATCAAAATAATTCTTGGATTCTTAGGTACAAAATGAGGTATAATTTTTCTTTAAAAGAATTAACTCACTTAAATTACATATTTATTGTGGACAAATACATCCTAAATAATTTTTATAATAAGAGAATTTTAATTTATTACACATATCATTTTCTAAATATGCTCCAGAATCTCGTATCTGGTGTCCGTGTTTCTATTTAGAGTATTAATCTGTTAACACTGTCTCCTCCACTGTCTCATAGTCAATAGGACTTGACTATGAATATATGGCAAAGAGGTTCCATTAAGAGAGACCTCTTAGCTGGACAGGCTTTTATGTTGCTACTAATTAAGGGAAAGGGAATTTTTCTGACATTTTTGCTTATGAAACTAGATTTTATGTTGGCCAAATCTGGCAAAAAATTCAAACTTGGAAACAAAGTAACTGTAGTATTAAGAAAAACTATGATGAACAGCATACATTTTATTATATTCAACCACCTTGACTAGACTTCCAGGGCTACTGAATTCATTCCACAGCTATAATACAAATTGGAAGTAGCCAAGGTAGAGTGATCTAATGTGTAGGTAAATTACCACAATTTTTGAAGAAAAAAATGCTAGGAATAAAGTCATGTCAACTCATACTGGTTTTCTCTTTTACTCTGTAGACATTATGTGTGTTTTTCTTAGGTTGGGAGAAAATATTTAAATTATTAGATATCAGTAGTTACTTATTATAAGGGATGTAAGAAAGTGCTGAAGAATTCCATATTTCCTCTCAGAAACTATCATATAAATGTATACAAATTGTATAATTTAAATGATGGCATGAAGGACTGCTGTGGCTAGTAACTAAAGACTGGTGTTTTATGGTACCTTTCAAAATTAATTAACTGATTAATTTACTAGTTAACCAATAAGTTTTCTCAAGTCCGGGTATTAACAAGGATTTCTAAATTATTTTTTAAAACATATGTTATTTTCATTTAAAAATAGTTTCCAATCTTGGGCATTTACCATTGTGTCAAAAAAAAAAAAAAAAAAAAGGAAAAAAAAAACCTGCTGTACTCTCAATGGTTAGAATTTTCAATTTATTCCTAAGAGACTATATGCTCATTCTTAAACTACTAAACCACTGGAAGAAAATTAGTTTCCCCCCAATATATAATATCTAATTGAACAAATTTCTGGCTTAACATTTTCTATTCAATTTCATGTAAAACAGGCTATTAAATACAGCTGAATGTAGGAGATAACAAAATATGCTGCAAAATGTCAGAAAATATAAACTGCTATGTATTTTATATTAACTGATTCAGGAGTTACAGGCTAAAACTATCTGTTTAATCTATATTATACTATATTATGCACTTAGGGTAGTTTTATTTTAACTACCTTTGGCATATCAAAGACATATTGACAACGCATTTCCATAATGTCGAAGCTGGGAGTTTTTGCCTTTTTTTTGACAGCACTCTACTGTCTGTGACAGTGATACCTAAGAGTCAAGGAATTAGTTTGAGACTGAACCAAGTGAATTAATCATAAGCAAAAACCAACAAATGCTAAAAAGAAAAATGTTGATACTTTTTCCTAGTTTGATTTCAAACCATGAATTTTCATGAATTATAGAAAAACAAGTAGTTCTAGATACTAGCAGATAAGCATAACTTCCTTGTTTTATTTTTAATCAAAATACATGTCGACAGTCCTCCTATACAAGCTCTTTGAAAGCTGTTTTGCATTGTATACATTCACAACATCACCAAACTCGCTGCAGTGCCTAGAGCTGTGTTCTCACCTGCAGGGATAAATGCCGGCTGTGGGAGCTGCAGGTTAGTCAGAGCCTGTTGGCAGTGGAAAACAGTGGGATTAAAGACCGGGGTGGCACCATTGGGCTTTTCCAGTGCTGATCTCTTTGGTATCAGTTGCAGTGTACCAGGCTGCAGGGCCTGTGGGGGGAGAGATGGTACTAGTACTAGAGAAAGTAACAAATGTACTCAAACCAAGCAAGCACCAGTCATATAAGGTATTTCCTGGGAATCCTCCGTAAGGGTATCCATTGGGCAAGACACTGGATAAGCAGTGGCCCCACAGCAAGGTAACCAAATGCAGAGATAAGGGGGTTCACAGCCGTGTACAGTGGCTCACGCCTGTAATCCCAGCACTTTGGGAGGCTGAGACCAGCAGATTGTTTGAGCTTAGGAGTTTGAGACCAGCCTGGGCAATATGGCAAAACCCCATCTCTGAAAAAATAGAAAAAGTAGCCAGGCATGGTGGTGCATGCCTGTGGTCCCAGCTACTTGGGAGGCTGAGGCAGGAGGATTGCTTGAGCCCAGGACGTCAAGACTGCAGTGAGCTGAGACCACACCACTGCACTCCAGCCTGAGTGACAGAGCAAGAGCCTGTGTCAAGAAAAAAAAAAAAAAAAAGGTAGTCCAACTACATGAGCAGTAGTGCAAAACAGAAAAAAATGCAAAAAAAAAAAAAAGGTTTTCAAATTCACTAATTTAGACCTCATTTGGGCAGGATATGACAGAAAGCTACTACAGTAAACAATCATTTATAATTAATATCTCAGGGATACTCATCTATGAATCTATAAAAATGAGATTAGCAGAAGCAACAGATATAGCAGGAAAGAGATTTCTGCCTGTTAAAACTCCAATACAGATCTAGGACATAAATGGCATATAGGTGATAAAACAGATGTTGGTATATCAGAGTCTGACACTGTCACCCCATAAAATAAAATCCAGTTTATACAAAGACTTCAGGTTCAAGTCCTATAATTATATATTTCCTAACTAACATGTAAGGAAAAAGCAAATGAATATTTCCTCCCCCACGACCTACCTCACGCAGGTACTATGTAGATAGTTAGCAAAATATATGCAGTTCTTATTTATAGAGGCTTGCTGTCCATTTCGGTATGTACCATTTGCTTTGTTAAGTTCTTGTAAGGTTTAATTCTAAAACCTATTAGCATTTTTAAACCATCCTTTCATGTCTACAGTTCTTTCAAAATCCCACTGTGCTTATAATACTCAGTGAAACTTGCCCCTGGATCAGATTCTTTGGAGAAGTTTAACATTACTTTACATTTTTTTTTTCTCAGCAAATTGCACGTTACTTAAAAAACATGTCCCAGCAACAACAATTAGGTATGCTCCAAATTCTTAAGGAAACAGGAATGCTTGTGTTGAGTAACTATCCTACCATGTGTCCAAAAGGGTAATGCCATGACCTCGTTCCTGTGGATAATAAAGGTCTCAAGGTATCTCTATTTTCTTTTGGGAACTCTACTGTCAGTGCACACACTGTGACAGATCTGCTTTTCATTCCACCTAAATAAAGAAAAGCATGCCAGAAGAGTGAGATAAAATAAACTGAGTAGCTTTAGAGATATAAAATTTCCAAATTTATCCCAGCAGACCATATGGCGAAGGTCAGGACTAAAATCATAAACCATAAAACAAAATCTATCATTTCGAATGCCTTTTATTACCATTGGGAGAAAATGGTTTTGCTGAACATTTTAACTAAGACAGAAGACCTACTTATCTGGTTGTTAAAAAGATTCCCCTTTGGTATAAACGGGGAGTGTCCCCTTCTCTTGAAAGTTGGCAGCATGGTATGATCATCAGAACCAGTTATGTTCCCTAGTAAACTACAAATTGGGGTGAAACCTAGATGAACATTCAACAGGTAGACGCTGGTAAGGTAGTACTGCTTGTTTATTTATGGCTGGGGTTTATCCTGATGGGTCAGTGCCCAGTTCCAATTGGGTGGTGATTGTACTATTAAGCTCATAAACCTGCCGAAGAGGTGTGAGACTGTGGATGAACTAAGTATCAACCCTTTATGTCTCTCTCTTTTTTTTTTTTTAAATACAAGCTGCTTTCTGTGAACTCAACCTGAGCTATATACATGAACAAGGTAATGTCTCTTTTATAAAGCATGTCCACTATGAATCCTTAAAAATATAAAAAGCTTGAATTTCTTCATGAAGCCCTCCTTTATTTAATCTTACCTCTATTAAATTCCTATGAGCCAACTTGATCTCACTGCTAAGACCCTGCTGTGATCAGTTACTTAAAAGGGAATTTTATATTGATATTCACAAGTAACAATTGAAGGCCTATAATATAATATTTAGCTCTCTACGTGGAAATTTGAGGCTGACTTGTAACCTATGCATTCTATCAAACACACTCAATCAGAAATGGACAGATGCATATGAAGCTATTTTCATAGCTTATAATTATCCCATTCAAAAGCATTTAAGACAAAAAGAATTTGGTAAAGTCTTTTTTAACATTCATTAACAGATTATGTTGTTCAGATCAAGGGAGAAAGTAAGTTTGTTCTACTTTGGTGCTCAGATCCTTCACGATGTAATGAGTTCAGTTCTGACAAAAAGTGGAGCCAGTCCAAAAATGGTACTGTGTCCTTGAAACCATAAACTACCAGGAAAAGTGGGAGAAATTTGCAGTATTTGGCTTAGACAGGAGACATGAGAGTCACTCTCACTTGGAATAGGGACTTCTTTTGTGAAGTTCCAGTTGCAGCAAGATAAATTTCAACTCAGTATGAGGAAAACCTTCTTAATAGGGATGTTTGAAAATAAGTGTCTCTCTGTTGTGAATAGGCAAAGTCTCTGTCATGGGAGTCCAAACTATGAATGTTTGTGAGGAGATTTAGCTCACAGTGCATCTCCTGGGCTTCAGGGTCATGTCAGTGCTTTTTCCACACCCAGGGAACATGAGGTTTCCTGTGGGTTTTGTCCTTTATTGGGGCTGTTATGCCTTATTACACAAGGAAAGGTCCAGGGAGAAAAAGAAAGACATAGCAAGCAGCACATCAAAACAATGGACAGCTGTGGCAAACTTAAGTCACGAGAATTCCTGGTTCTCAGTGATCACACTGCAGTGTTACACAAATATTTTTCCTGCTTCCTACCTTTCAGTATTACTAAGCAGCACTAACTGTTCCCCCAAAACTGGCTTTCTACAGCAGCTTAAAAGTCAGGACTCTGGGCTGCGCATGGTGGCTCATGCCTATAATCCCAGCACTTTGGGAGGTTGAGGCAGGAGGATCACCTGAGATCAGAAGTTCAAGACCAGCCTGGCCAACATGGTGAAACCCGGTCTCTATAAAAACTACAAAAATTAGCCAGAGGCAGTGGTGCACGCCTCTAGTCCCAGCTACTCAGGAGGCTAAGGCTAGAGAATTGCTTGAACCTGGGAGGCGGAGGTTACAGTGAGCTGAGATCACGCCACTGCACCCTAGCCTGGGCAACAGAGTGAGACTCCATCTCAAAACAAACAACAACAACAACAAAAAACACACAACCACCCCCACAAAACAAAACAAAACAAAACAACAACAACAACAACAACAACAACAAAACCCAAAGTCAGGCCTCTGCTCCCAACCACGTAGAAATTTCCCCCCAGACTAAGCAGGCTGCTGTCCTTGATACTATGCCTCTAGAGAGGAAAAGTGGCCTTAACCTTTAGGAAATTACAACCTACTTAATACCCTATCTTTTAAGTGCTGTGTTTTTGAAAGGCATTAAGGATGTCAGTAGCAAAGGGCCCATGAAAGTGGCTCACAGAGCAGAGGCAACTTTCTGCCTCTCTAGGATATTGAGGGTAGTGAAACTATAAAAGCACTCAAAAATAACTTACTGTTTAAATTATATAATTCACCCTTACTCTGAAAATGGGAGAAAGAGCACAGTAGGTTAAAAGCATTAGTAAGGCTTTTAAATAATTATCTTTAGAAAATCTTAGTAAATAAAGTAGAATAAATAGGTTCTTTCTTTTCCAGCTTATAACCTTGACTGTTCATACTAAGGTCCTCTCATGACCATCCATGAGTATGGTTACAGGATATTAGACAAATTGAGGAATATACAAAGCATTTACTCTGAAACAGGCCACAAGTGCAGGCCTTTTCTTACCATGGCAGAGGCAGCTGAATGGTTCATCTGGTGATGAGCTGCCTTGAGTCTGGCTTGCAAGTGTGCAGGAGGATGAAAGTACTTGCATTTCTCCCGCGAGCATCGACCTTTGATGTAATCCATGCAGATTGTCACAGTATTATCACTCGCTTCAATCATGGAAGCATCAGTAGGGTGAGCATAGCGGCAATCATTCTCCCCACGGGTACAATTTCCACGCTGAAATTCTCGGCAAACCTTAGAACACACACATGCACATACACACGCATCACACTGATGACTGGAAGCTGACTGGCTTTTATTTATTTTGCTAGTGAATGTAACAGTAATTATATATACGTTGAATATATTATGTGTGAACAAATCTAAAAAGATAAAGAATAATGTAAAGCCATATTCACTATGAGATATAAACAGACAGAACTTCTATTCCCAGAAAAAAATTCTATTCTCCCCAAAAGGAGGTTGTCCTTACATTGAAATAAAAATGTTTAAAAAAAGTATTACTGAAAACCAGTTTTAATTCTCCAGTTAATACACAGCCTTAAGCATAATTAGTGTTTTTTTAAGTCCAAGATGAGTCTTTATCACACCATAATGCACTGGTTTTCCAAAGTCAACTTGTGAACCATAACTGAGTTATATGTACAATCAGATTCTATTACAATACATTACTAGGCATTTAAGCGGCTGCAAATGGAGCTGACTTTGTAAGGAAAGACTAGTTATTTCAATGTACAAAGAATAACAATAGAAGAATGAAGGACTTCAATAAATCAAAAAGCTGTTTGAAATTTCTTTCAGATTTTCTTTTCTTAGGCATCGGGGGTATTTACTGCCTAGCACATCACTCTCAAAATGGAGAAAAAAGTTGAGGCACTATGAGACTAATTTACCTTCTGTGTTCATATAGCTTTACATTCTGCAATCGTAGACAGTTATATTGTCTACTTTTTTCCCACTTTGATTATTCTAGCAAGTAGAGACTCATTAACAAATATAGTAATCTGTTTCTGAAAGCTGGAGCCTAGGTAAAAGGAACATTCCCACAGAGGCTTCCTGTGCCATCGCACAGTCTATGGCTGGGTACACTTAACATTGTTTGACCTACCATACAGGTGAATCAATGCACTTTATAACAAGGTATGACTGCAGTACTAAAATGTTTAACAACCCTATAAGCTAAGAAATTTGGGTTCTCTTATTTAAAACACAATACACTGGGCTCTGAGAATACTGCTTTATGTGTAAGGTTAATATCTATTCTACAGGTATTTATATATATGTTCACAAATACCTCCAGTTTATCTGAACGCATCAGTTTTGGGCCAACAGCTCCTGGCATTGCAAGAGGTGGGTTTCCAGGAATCAGAACAGGTGTATTTGGTACAAGTTCTGCAGGAACGAGGCCCATCCCAGGATGTGGTATATAAGGATTGAAAGCCATGGGAGGATTAGCTGGAAGTGATGGAGTCATAGGAAAAGAACCCTGTATGTTTAAAAGAGAAAAAAAGATGTTAGAGGTAAAGATTCTTCCTGTCATTACACAAAGAGGTATTCTTTCAGAAACATCAAAATTACTTATGCCACATCAAAATTTACTATTGTTTTCTTCTGATTTATTTTTAGCCTCATACTAATTCCCATAGAGGAGTTGCTTTTAAACCAACAAATCTCTTTACGTAGTAACTTTATTGGTAAGCTCATAAAATAAGCCACATGATTTTAACAGTCATGAATTATCCAAATTAAATCTCACTGCTAGTCTGTTCCAAATGTGTTTCCTCCAACTCTTTCTTTATTCCCTAAAAACCATGTCACCAATGACATTACACATATGGACAATCTTCTTTGTTTCCTTACACAGGCATGGCCTTTGCATTCAGTCCCTTTCCTTCCTCCTTCCTCTTCACCATCAATACTGCTTGGCTGTAAGGCTGCCTGTCCTACCACAGGCCCCACCTGTACTACCAAATACTGGCTGTGCTTCTGTCTTCCTGGCCCGCTGACAATTATGGAACACAGCAAGGAGTTGAGGAAGAAAGTGATAAATTAGAAAAAGTGAGTGCTTTAATATCTACCTAAAATGAGTTTAGTATGGTCCATTATATTTTGTTATTTTTTTTAAATCAGAGGTCCTTTTTTTTAATTTTTATGTGTACATAGTAGGTATCTATATTTATAGGGTACATGAGATATTTTGATACAGGCATACTGTGTGTAATAATCACATCAGGGTAAATGGAGTATCTATCACCTCAAGCATTTATCATTCCTTGGTGTAACAAACACTCTAATTATACTCTTTTAGTTATTTTTAAGTGTACAAGAAATTATTGTTTACTGTAGTCATCCTAGAGGTCCTGTTTCACAAGCTAATCTGACTTGCCTAGCCTTGTCTTTATCCAGGGGGCCAGATGATATTCATAGTTCAAAAGAAGGCACTAGAAATGCTACAAGAATCCCTGTTAGGCAGGAAGAGATAAGATAACAGGATTATATGGTACACAAACTAGAGTAACTTGTAAAAAAAAAAAAAAAACCTCAGAAATGCAAAAAGCTATTACTGCTTTTTCTATTTTCAAAGATCCTGGACTCAAAAAGTTTAATATGTGTATTTCCTTTATTATCTGTTGCCATATTATTTATCACTTTGCTGTTTTCCAGTTTGTTCCACATGTGGGTATCTTTTGTTGTCAATGTGGTTTTATTCCTTTGATAGTTGTCGTCTCCCCTATAGTACCCAACACTTAGTGAATGACTGGTTGACAGATATACTCAATGATACATTTTAAAAGCTTAATGAATGAATAATAAATCATGACTAAATGTAGTATATTTCTAATAATGACTCTACAAGTTAGTTATTGTGAAACTGGTGGTGTCTCACTGTGTATTACTAATTGCATGTGTTCCTTCTTGCTTTATAAAATTTTTTCACTTGAAAAAACCCCCGAATCTGTTGCATTTGCCAAACTGTGCCCATACCTGCTAAGTCACATTAATAGAAACAAGTCTAAATACAAATTGTGGAATATAAAGTGAAGGGCAATGTATACTCATTGCCTCACCCCCACACAGACTTGAAATTGTCACCCACACAGCATTCCAAGAAGACCCTGTTATAAACCATATTCAGCTTAGAAGGAAGCACTCCCTCATTAGCATTCTACCTTAGATGAGTTTATCAAATTAGCTGATTGGGACATTAGGAAGGGCAGAAAGAATCTGGCACCAAAAAACTGGCAAGACTCACGAGGGTGAGTAGGAAAGACATGGTTGCCAAGAGCCTTAAGTGGAAAGGGAACGCCAGGTGCCAGGAAAGATGATGGTGTAGTCCCGAGAAGGACTCTAAAGTCTGGGGGCAAATAGCCAAGGGCTGACCCAGTCTAACTAGCTCTTATGATTTAATAGACTACAGGAATACAGGATACTTGTCATGGAATGAGATGTGAAGCTCAGGAACTAGCTGATGTGACATTATTTTATATAATGAGAAGGAAATCTTCTGGAAACAGCCACCCAGGCATGCTTCCGCAATAAGGCGGACTTTATCAATGTAATGATTCATAGTTGTCTCAAGATCACCAAGAATCTCTGATGAGAAAAACTCCATTTTTGAAGCACACGATAGTGCTCTTCACTTGACTTTTCGTTGTCTCTGACTTTCCTGGTAAATTTCTCACTGAAGCCACCAGCCCATTCTCCTGCATACTTTTTGCTCTTGCCTTTTACAAAAATGAGCAGGACCATTATTGCATCTATTAATTTTTGAACTGAAAGAAAGACCTGGAGGTGGGTGAATTTTCCAGATTAAAAAGTTATTAATCACTAATAAATGCTGATCAATCAACAATATTGAAGCCTAATGTATGTGAAAGCAATGCTTTCTGTTTATGGTAGCTTTTTACTTCTGTAATTTTTTTCTTTTCTTTTTTGAGGTGACTCACCAGGGAAATTCTCCTAGCTAAGTTCTGCTTTCTTTGGAATACTTTTAAACTTTCTTAGGTTTGTTATATGTTCCAAGTGTATGGAAAAAAAGGCTATAAATTAATGATTAGTCTACATATAAAATGTAAAGGGCTTACTGAAAGTATTTAGATTTTTCTAAGGTTTCACCACAAACTATGCTATCTTTAGATCTTAAAATTAGTATCCTAGCTCTTATAACTATTTCCTCCTTGAGTATGAAATGCATTCTATAACACTGTTTATTGAGAAGAAGCAAGCTATCCCATTCTCAATACTGGGGCAGAGGCAGGAACTCCTGAGTGGCTTATTTATTTTCAGTTGGACATTTCTGTTTTCTCACCACCACCTCTGCCCCAGGGTAACTACTCCATTTCATGAATTTGAACATTCAAGGGCTTAGCGTTGACTAACAGCCATGGGTTAAGTCAAGCAGCCTGCAAGCTCAGAAGCTCAGCTTTAATAAGCAACTTTAATCCTTTCTCTATATATATCTCAGCCCTTGATGTCAGTTGAGCTAACATGAACCTATCTGTGGGTTAATTTTTATTGTAAAGGAAAGGGTTTTAAATATACTGACTCTGATTTATCTTTACAGCCTGAAATGGTCTGAACACTTAAATGTTTCAGATATTTAAATTCCAACCTAAATTATTTACTAAACACTTGAAAAGATACGGCTGTCCCTCCCATAATCAGGTGTAAATTTTCATCTTTCTGAGTGTTGTCAACCAGCAAGAATGGTGGTGACAACAGACTTTATGAATAAGATCACCTGACAACTATTTATCCCCATGTCTCTAGCAGTATTACCTCCTACAGTAGAAATTCCCATGAGTTCCCAGTGACTTGCAGATTGCTTAGGAACTATCAGACACTCAGGAAATGTGTCCTAAAAATTAACAAAATATCTAGACAACACTGGCTCCTAATCTTTTTTGAGTCCAGGACTTCTCCAAGAGTCAGATAAAGGCTGCAGACTCTGTCCACAGAAAAATTCATGTATGCAAAAAATGTTGCTTGTGATCTCAGCAAGTTCAAGGGCCCCACGACACTCACCCCTGGTGTGGGGTTATGAACTACTTACTGGTTAAGAATCTCTGTTCTAGAGTAAGGCTCTGCAAACTAGGGCCCATAAGCCAAATTCAGCCTGCCTGTGTTTTTGTATGGCCAGCAATCTAAGAATGTTTTTTACAGTTTTAAATGATTGAAAAAAATAAGAGAATAATATTTAGTGAAACATGAAAATTATAGGAAACTCTTATTCCAGTGTCCATCCACAAATTTCATTGTGCTCATTAGTAGAGCTGTATTACAAAAAATTGTAGATATTTGTTTCCTCTCTTGTTATATAAGTACCTATATAATACCCTCAACTTTGCATCTTGAACCTCACAGCCTAAAATATTTATATTTAGCCATTCACAAGAAAGTTCACCGACCTTGGTTCTAAATGATTTCAAAAAATGAAATTCTCCAACGCTTTCAGGAGTAAAGCACAAATATATATATATATATATATTCATATATATTCATATATACATATATATTCATATATATATTCATATATATATTCATATATACATTCATATATATATTCATATATACATTCATATATATATTCATATATATATTCATATATATATTCATATATACATATATATTCATATATATTCATATATATTCATATATATTCATATATATTCATATATATTCATATATATATTCATATATATTCATATATATTCATATATATATTCATATATATTCATATATATTCATATATATATATGAATTTAGTATTTGTAGCAAGATTCCACAAATTGAAAATGTTTGGCTTTGTAAACCAACACTAAGGTATTCACTAAAATGTTCTTTTACATAGTTACTAATATTAGGATTAGGATTTTTAACTATTTGTTTATAGAACAATCACTACTCCGTGACTAAGAATGGGGGAATAGTAGTTGGAATCCTGTAAAGGTAAAAATTTTAAAAGCCACCACAGATTGCTCTTAAAGGATTCTGAGGCAATGCAATTCAATGCAAAACTATGCCTCAAATAAATGTCTAGTTTACACACACTTTAGGAACAGTGACTTAACAGGTTATTTCTCAAGCTAGTATAAATAAATGAAAATTAAATGTTATGCTAAATCAATCTTTGTGTCTCCTCAATAGCCTAGATCTATTTGTAGTTACCTCAAAAATATCCAAGATCAATTACAATTATTGTTGGATGAATGTAAAATATTTCAAAATCCTGGCCTAAGGTCAACAGAATAATCGGGGCCTTCCATCTCTGAGTTCCTGTCTAGAGTTGAATGACTAGATATTTTCTTTTACAGAAGGGTAAACATTTGGTAACAATTTGTTGACCCAATTTTAATACAAGAAAAATAGCACTCTTAAATTTTACTAGCGTCATAATATCTTCATTTTATTGCTCATTTGCAAGCATTTATATAATATAAAAGGAAGGCTCCTTTTACGGTCATCATGCATATTTCTATCTTTAGATAATCCCAAAATGCACTGAAATCCATAATTTTAGTTTCCATCCGACTTCACTTTCACACAGAGTACAATTGAATAATCTCTCTTTCACAGTATTTTCTTGGTCATTTCCACACTCCTTGAGTAATGTTCCGTGGGGACTGAAGTGGCCAAAATGCAGGCTGCAGGAGACCCACATAACCTCCAGACTAGTTAATTAGTTTCTCAATAATTGAGAGTTAACTTTATAAACAGATGCAAGCTGATAGTGGTGTTTAAGTACTAATCATACTTGTTAATGAATAAGTCCCCATGGCTCTAGAGAGAGCTAAGAAAAAAAAAGTTCAAGGGTCAAAAGTGAACCATTGTCCTCACCTAGACCTGGATTTTCTGATCTTACTAATCAGAGAAGTCTCCAAGTAAGAGGAACCATTGAAGGCAGGCAGGTTAGTTGAAAGATCAATAGGTGATTGTGAGTATAAGAGGTATAAAGAATAACACAAATGAGAACACAAGTCATGGTTCAGAGCTACCCATATTTGCTGGGAGGAGAAATACAACAGCAGGCCAGGAATCATAAAGGAGTACCTAAACACAGATCAGCACATCACCTAGGAAGAGAGCAAATGATTGACACTTCATAAGCAGGGTAACTTTGACATTGTTCCTGAGGAGGTGAACAGGAATTGACCTAAAAATTTGTTGGTGACCACCGTGTAATAATAATGGCAATTCAATTAACTTTAGTATTCTAGTAGGACACAAAGATTATTTTTTAAAAAATCAAGTTTGTGGCATGGATTGTAGTAATAGTATCATGAGCATCTGTTTGTCTCCAAAGTCATCAATTTGTATACATTGAACATGTGCAGCTTTTGTGTGTCAATCATACCTCATTGAAGTAGTTCAAAGAATTAAGTGGTTATCTAGTTTTAACAAAGGGTATAAACAAAATGTGGGTTTTTGGGAGATAAACAGGAAGAACTGAGCAAAGCAAGGAACCCACAGGAAACCTGGAGACTATTTATGAACATGTCAGTGAAAGTTAGATAAATAGGTAGGCTAAGAGTTTAAAATTATCAGGGGTTTGACCAACCACAACCACCACCACCACCACCACCATCAAAACAACACAAACCAAAACAGAACCTTGCATGGCTAATAGAAAGATAATTCTATGTCGAAAAAAGAAAGGTCCAAAGCTACAAAAATATGAAGAATCAGGTACAAATCAGAAATTAAGGGGACCAGAAAATATTCATCCAACATCTTACTTTTGTTACATAATGAATTCCTAGAGGGTAGAGTTTGTTTCTTGATCATCTTTTTATCCACCCTTTACTCATTTAAATACCTGTCACAGAGTATATGCTCGATACTTACTGAATTGAATAAAAAGGGATTCCTAAACCATTAATTAATTTTTGATTTACTAAATAGATCAACCCAATTTAAAAATCAGAGTGCAAAAAGAAGTAAAAGTAGTTTCAAAAATGGTGGCAAAGAAATTGAATAAATCCTTCAGTCTTGTTCTCCACTGAGGAAGACTTTAGGCAGATGGCTAGTCCTAAGCTGTCTTTTGATAAAGATATGAATTGCTAGATCAAACAGTATGAAAAGCACAGGGTATTTTATACATACATATGTACATATGTACATACATGAATCCCATATGTGTATGTATTTTTAAAATTGGAGTGGCTAAATCCATACTAGAAGGTACCTAATTAAGAGTTCTAAAAAAAAGTGATTTAGTGATACTATAGATAAAAATATGTAACTTTATTACAAAGTGTATAAAAAGTAATTTTTTATACACTTTGTAATACACAAAGTAATTCACACTTTTTTATACACGAAGTAATTCACAATGTGTATAATCCAGGTGATTAATGAATTGCTAATGTGACTGGTATCCAGAGTGGTTCAAGAGAGAAGACCACGGAAAGAAGGGTGTAAATTAATATTTAACAGACGATTACAGGATATTAAGGCAAATTAGAAATGCTTGGGGGTACCACTTTAAGTATCAGGTGGTAGGGCAGCCACAGGTTTTTATATAAGGTCTCCTCTCATTGACAAATTACTGAGCCATACCAACCTGCAGGTAAAAAAAAAAAATTCACAGAGCCCACCAAACTCCCAGCCTTCACCTCATTTGTGATCAACAGCAAGCAATCTCAAGGTAGCTGGCTGTAGCTTACACTGTGACCACGAACAGTGAAGCTCACAGGCCACCATGGTCTCATTAGCACCAGGCTCCAACTAACTGAGCTAACCAGCCCCAGAGGAGAAGGACACAAAATAGAGGAGGTTACATGTAATTTATCTCACGGGAATATATAAAGGATGATAAAGGGAGAATGTTGAGATTTGTGACTATCGAAGAAACTGGGCACTATAGAAGATATACCTAATGCTAAATGATGAGTTAATGGGTGCAGCACACCAGCATGGCACATGTATACATATGTAACTAACCTGCACATTGTGCACATGTACCCTAAAACTTAAAGTATAATAATAATAAAATAAAAAAAAGAAGATATCATGTACAAGTGTCCTCTGTTTGGCTGCAAAAGTGTAGCATTTTCATTCAACTTTTGAAAAAAAGCAGATTTCACAGTGTCTATTAACAGAGATGGGGCAAAGCAGCAAAGGGACTGCTAGGGGATTTATTTTGTTTTAACGTAAAAGAAGCTTTAAGCTATGTGACATACACAGTCTTATTAGCAAAAGGCCCGAATAACTACTCTACTTTGGACCAGTAATTGCAATGAGGAGCAAATCTAGGATATGTGGGGTCTGAAGCTTAGACCACTGGGTGGGGAAGTGGAGCCTTAAGAATGAAACACACGAATATATTTTGCAAATTTTACAAACACATTTTAAACACGTTGCTAGGACCCCTCTCAGGGTTTTAGAAGGAAACCATGCAAATGAGCATCCCTAAACCCTTCATGTTAGTCTCAGGGTAAGTCCACCTTAAAAACAACGTTAGTTGAACAAACAGATTACAGTAGGCTTCAGTTGATATACCTAAAAGTAAAATTTTGTCTAATCTTTCAGAAAATGTAGTAAAATCCAGATGATCATGGCATGGTAGCACTCCAGGCACTTCTGTGATGTGATTTGGTCAACCTCAATGCGGAAGTTCACATGATCATGACTGTTGTAATTATATTAAGAGCATATTAACCTTATAATTACATAATGCCTGTCTTTCCTGACTTGAAAATTTTGCAAAAATCATTTACAAAACATGTAATGTCACCACATCAAGATGAAAAAACTAAATGCCATCATTCATCATTACATGAGTAGGTGAACTGAAAAACCTGCTGCAGAACCTTCATTAAAATGTTATAATTTCTGTACTGACCATGAGACTGGTAATTTAGAATATGGACATAATTTTCTATTAAACCTACACAATGTCTGGGTCACCTTTTAAAATAATAATTGTTAATAAAAGAGCCATGACAAAACTACTCTTTTTTATAGCATAAATATTTCAGTCAATAAACTAAATTTATGTGAACTAAAAAACTGTAAGTCTAATATGAATATTTGTCCTCTTGTTTTCAAGTACTATATCATTTAATGACTGACTTACAAAAATTAAAAAGTAGGCCAGGCATGCCAGCACTTTGGGAGGTCAAGGCAGGAGGATTGCTTGAGGCTGGGAAATCAGTACCAGACTGGGCAAGATAGTGAGATCACATTTCTATTTCTATTCAAAAATTTTTAAAAAAACATTACTGTGCATGGTGATGTGCACCTGTAGTCCCAGCTACTCAGGAGGATGGGGCAGGATGATGACTTGACCCCACAAGTCTACAGCTACATTGAGCTATGATCATGCCACTGCACTCTAGCCTGGTCCACAGAGTGATACCGTGTCTCAAAAAAAAAAAATTAAAAAGTAAATAAATATTTTCCAATTTTATCTCCAGTCACTTAAAATTGTTCTAGTCCTAAGTTTATAAGTAATATAAACCCAAGTAATATAATATATTGTAGCCCTTTAGTAAAAGAGAAAAAAACAACATTAAAAACATGAGTCTAAAAATAATATTCATTAATTAGTATATCTCCCTTCCTCGTACCTATTTGAACTTTCTATTATTTTTTTTCTCTTGGTTCTGAAGCATTACATCACCTTCGTTCCTTACTATATTAATGTTAGATAAACATATAAGCCTGTTTATGAGGAATATATTTGGTAAATAGAATTATGAAAATGATGTAAAAAGGTGGAGAGGGATCCAGGCAGCTATCAGATGATTCAATTTGAGATAAAGGAAAACCTAGAGAGGAAGCCTTGTTTATGGCCTTCATGGTTTGGAACTCGGTAACTTAGCCACAGGAATGCCAGCCATGAATAGCATACAACAGAACCTGAGGACTTGGCACATCCCAATGCAACCTCAAATGTGCTGAATCAACAATCTCTATATAAATAATCAAATGAATACACTCTACTGAGTCAAGTTCACCTGTGTGTCAGGATCTGTTTCCACGTGAATCACCACATTCAAAGAGAGAAACTAGGGGAATTTCCCAGGTTTTCCTTTAGTTTGGATATGGACAGGTGTAGATATGCAAAATGTCCAAATAAAACATTTTAACAGCCTGTAATATCATATTCACTTTATAAATACATACACCACATTCAGTAGGGAGAATCTTTCCTCATAACTAAAATTTCTAATTGTAAAACCAAAATTTTAAAACATTAGCTTTGCTTCAGGGTAATCCACTGTGCCTACTCTTTCTAATATTCTTCTACAGTGGTTGTATTTGCCTCATGATTATGGCAATGGGATACTTCAACTTATACTTTTTTGCTGGGAACATCAGGAACAATCTCTCTTAAACTGCATTGAAAAATACTAGGGAGTCACACCTTTTGTTTCACCTGCTGAACTTAATAAAGCCAAAAAAAGCTTTCAGAGATGGACTTTTATACTGGCAAATGTCAATTCAGACCTGTTTAATAGAGTGAACAAACTTGCCTGCTCCAGCAAGCATTCCACCCAAATTGACTAGGTGTGGTTTTTATTCATTGTTCAGTCACACTCAACAGAATCTGTTGTCTAGGTACCATCGCATTTAGGTTGACATTCCCTTTATCTAGGGGCTTATAATAAGCAAACCATATTCAATTCTGCAAAGGCAGATGTGCTCTTCTGGTATCCTAGAAACAGATCAAAGTATTCTTTGTGGAAAGACATGAAGTTCAAGCCAGTCATACAAATGGGTCTTAATATGCAACCTTACAAATATCAGGACTGGAAATTTCTTAAACAAAAGCATGACTATCTTAGAGAGAAGAATCAGATTATTGGGTAGGGGTGATTAAAAGGGATAGAGAGTTGTTTGAGGGAGAGTAGGTACCAGAGAAATTAAGTAAAATCATATATTACTTCTGTAATAATATCAGGATCCACAATAAAGAAAATTTTTTTCCAAATCAGACTGGTAAATGTTACTTAAAATTGCTCACACTAGCTCAATTACACCATGTCTACAAAGTGGCTTCCTTAGACCATAGAAGAGGAACATATCAACCATCTCGGAGTTAGATTTTTGTACACATAATAACTGCAGGAATTAATCATTTATCGGCTCATCACATCATAACAGCTATCATTAAATAATCTACAAGGTAGAGAAGCAATTTCCAATTGTTCCCTTGGGTCTTCTAAGCAATGCTTTGTATCTTGTAACATTCTATAAAATAAATTGTACTCCTGTGAATCATAGCAGTCATCTTCTGTCATCTGAAATCTGAAATTACCCTCATTGAAGAAAAGATAGGGAAACATATTCTAACATAGAAAGCATAGAGAATCAAATTAGAAAGCACAGGTGAAGAGGCTGGAAAGCACAATGGATTTCTTATTGGATTCTCAAAAAAGCTACTCCCTATTCTCCAGTGTGAGCCAGCATGATCAATAACACTTGAAGGGTTGAGACTTGGAATGGAGAGACTCTAGCAGAGGCTGAATAGAACGGCTTCCCTCTGTACCCCTACTTTACCCCACTTCTTGCTCTCTGATTCCCTGAAACAAGGCATTTCACTAGTACCCTGAAGCTATCCCTCGACCTTTGAAAAGATAAATGCTCCAGCTCTGTAGGAAACACTGGGCTCAGGTGTCTGATAATGAAATCTGCTTCCTATTCTTTGCTCAGTTTGAAATTGAGACATCCCATGAGAAGCTGAGAGTAATAATTGTGAGTTAAAATCTCCCTTGCTATACCTTTGACCAACATCTTCCCCCATCCCCTCCCACCCACATCCCCTGGCAACTACCCTTCTACTCTCTGTTTCTATGCATTCAGTTTTTTCAAGGTTCCACATATGAGTGAGATCATATAGTATTTGTTTTTTCTCTGTCTGGCTTATTTCACTTGACATAATGCCTGCCAGGTTCATCGATGTCATCTCATTTCACAATGTATACGTCTAACAAATCATCACACGCTGTACACTTTAAAATATACACAATTTTATTTATTAATTATACCTCAATAAAGCTGGGGGAAAAAATAAAAGCTGCCTTGCTTTATTCCCCACCCACTCACATTTTCTGGACTTACCAAGCACGATCACTTCTCTGTGGTTTTGTTCATAACAATTTTCAGTATCCAAAAGACTTTATCTTCCCTCTGCCCTTAGAAGTAGGGAGGGACTGAGATACGTCAGTATGTGAAAGCCCAGAAAAAGCGTTTGCGCAAGGAGTTCAACGATGTAAAGAATTACTGAGGGTCAGAGAGGAGCTTTGAGGAGTTCACCTTCTAGGAACTAATTTACCAACATAATTAATCTGAGTTCCAAGGCAAAACTTTTTGGTAAACTAATAGTACAGAAGATGACATCTATTTATTTTACTTAAATCTGTCTAGACATTCTGGAAAAAGAGTATGGTGCAAACCTTTAGTGATTCATCATTGCCTCTCCCATCTGTTTTTGCATTTATCCATAAAGATGTACTCATTAAAGGGTTCCATATCAACACAGATATCCTTGAATTCTGAGAATTAACTTTATAATGAGATAGGCTTTACTGACAGCTGATTGTCCTTCCCCATTTTCATTGCATCTAAATACTATATACATATTTCAACTTTCAATATGTTCATTCTATCACTGATTAAATGGGTAACAAATAAAGGTAAAACAGGATTTTCAAATTTATCCTGTTAATAGTTTAAAGGAAGTAGGCCAGCTGGAATTAGAATGAGGCACCACTGAACTAAATGTGAGGCCTGAAGAACTACAGCAGAAAAGGGACAGTTTTCAATTCTCCCTAAGAGGTGTAAAAGCAAAATGAAAGTTTATATTTTAAGGCACAGGGACAAGATGAAGTTTCAATAGAACAATATGAACAGATATAGCTTAATTACTTTATAAAGGATCCATTTAAACTTGCAAGTCCACAAAATAGTAGATATTAGTCTAGAATGACATAATCTTACTAATTTCTGCATAGGGAAACCCTGTAGCTAAGTTAAGGGAAAGCCACCATCAAGATCATGGGAAATTGGGAAAAACTGAGAAATGGTCACACAGCAGAGAAGAGAGGGGAGGCAAAATTCAAATGAATGCACTGTGGTACCCTGAATCAGACACTGGAATAGAAAGATTACATTAATAGAAAACCTGGGGAAATCTGAATAAAGTCTGGAGTTTAGTTAATAATAATGATGTGTGATTCCAGTTTCTTGCTTTTGACAAATCTACCAGGGTAATATAAGATGTTAACAGTGGGGAGAACTGGGTGAAAGGTAATACAGGAACTCTTTGTACTATTAATACCTTTGTAACTTTTCTGTAAATCTAAAATTATTTCAAAATAAAAAGTTTGTTTAAAAGCAACAACAGGCCGGGCTCACGCCTGTAATTCCAGCACTTTGGGAGGCCGAGACAGGTGGATCACCTGAAGTCAGGCGTTTGAGACCAGCCTGGACATGGTGAAACTCCGTGTCTACTAAAAACACACAAAAAAAATTAGCTGGGCGTGATGGCGGGCACCTGTAATACCAGCTACTTGGGAGGCTGAGGCAGGAGAATTGCTTGAACCCGGGAGGCAGAAGTTGCAATGAGCCTAGATCGCACCATTGCACTCCAGCCTGGGCAACAAGAGTGAAACTCTGTCTCACCAAAAAAAAAAAAAAAAAAAGCAACAAAACCCCCATCAAAGAACAAGAAAATTTGTTTGAATTAATGTCCTAGAATTCAAAGGTTTCCATGTAATAATAATCAACTCTCCTTATCTTAAAATGCCCCTGCTCCTTTATCCATATTCTTTTATAAAGTGAACTCATGCATAAATGCAGCCAGGTTTTCAATGCAACACACCTGACTGCTCTCTTCAAGTGCACAGCTCTGTAGTGTCAATGAACATATTAGTTTGTGTCCTAAATCCTGTTGCAACTAATTTCCCCAAGTCCCTGCCAGGTTATTCCACTGTTGATCTTTATCGGCAATTTTCAAAATATAGCTGCGACTTACAAGTGATGACATTTGAGCGTTTTGGAGCATAAGCTGCATCTGCTGGGCGAACATGGCTGCGGCAGTCTTCTGTTGAATCAGATTGTTCCGCCCATTAATCTCCAGCTGCGTTTTTAAGTGTGGAGGAGGGTGAAGGTACTTGCAGTTCTCTCGAGTACACCGACCCTAACAATGAAGAACAGGGAAAATATTAAATTAAAACTATACACAAATAGATAAATTTTGGACTCCATTATCTGGGGACAATCTAAGCTCCAAAACTCTTCATCTTGAATCCATATAAGGCGAGAAACACCCTGAAATTCACTGACAGTCCGTTAATGAAATAATAAATCCCTATGCCCGGCAGCCATTTTGTTCTTTAGGTTCCGGAGACAATGGCCCTAGATCACTTGCATGATGGAGACCAAAGTGTATTTTGGATCCTCAGCTAATTCAATGTTTTTTATTGATGTTAAGCACTTTCAAGACAGGACAGTATGTCAGTTTCGTGGAATCAAACATGCTTTTGGTGTCACCTAAATGTTGGCATGGCTGCTGATTATGGTGTTTACTATGTACCAGCAAAGGATGTCACAATGTGACCTATTACTGTGTTGAACTCATGAGCAGTATACAAAGAAGCTAACGATTCTCTCTTATTTGGATTACTAGGTCCACCATAAACCTTTTAAGAAAGCACAACTGCAAACAATTCTATTTCCCACAGATGCTAAGATTCTTTACAGTAAGTGAGGTTATTGGGGAAGGGGAAGATGGGGAGCAAAAGGGCAACTTTGTTTTTGGACCAAAGAGTGCAAGCTGCTAGGCCACCTGAATTCCCGAGAGAAAAATGAGTTTGTTCACCAAGTGTTTTCATTCAACACATGCTATCTGCATTTTCCTTATTTATGATGCCTACACAGTTTATGCAATGGCTTCTCCATTGTTTAGTTATGTTGTTATTAAAATATTCCTATAATTTCACTGAGAATCAAGATGTGTCCTTCAAAACTTTTCTAGAGCTACATATAATGCAAACCCAGATGCATTGCAACTGCTCTTTTTAAATATTAGATCACTAGGGCAAGGTGGCTCTATTGTTTTACCTCCTCTGGCAAGAAGCTGAGTATAACTTTAAAGTCAGGGTGAGAAATTAAAAGACACATCACTGTTTTCTGTCGAGTTTGTCTTTTTGTTTTTCCCATTGCTCAATTTACATTTAATTAAATTAAAGTGATTTACAAAATCAAATACTATCTTAGTTTTATGTACTTTTATATTTCTATGCAAACCTTGGAGAAAGAATAATTTATTGGTAGTATGAGTTAAGAATCACGTTAACCTAATCCTCCTAAATTCTTAAAAGTAGCCTAGGAATAGCTACGCAATTTCAACATATATAATGAGTGTAAGCAGACCCCTGTGTGTGCTAAATCACAATAATTGGGGTCTTTTCCCCATAAATGTACCCCTAAGAGAGACCATAAGCTTCTTTTTACACCCACCAATGTGAAGCAAGGCAGAAAGTCACAAGGATCTTCAGTTCCTAGATTCTCCACTCTCCATCTACATAACTGAGGTGATCTGGCTCAGAATTAACAGCTGATGGAGGGAGTGGCACTTGGTGACTTCCACAGCCAAGCATGCTAGTTTATACTTCTACTTCAGGGTTTCTCTTCCTCCTCCCACACCCTAACATTAAAGATTTCCCCAAGGCCCTGTTCTAAATCCTCTTGCTCTCCTCTCTAATCTCTTTTCCCTGGAGAGACTAAGTTGTTTCAAAGTTCCATCTATTTGTACAATTGCTCAGGTCTTAAATCTCTATCTCTACCCCTGACCTCTCTTCTGAATTTCAGTCTTTTTTTTTTTTTTTTTTTTTACCAATTGCAGCTGCATTTGGAGACCCTGGGCCTAACCAGGTCTAAATAACTTATTACTGACCTTCCTTCTCATTTGACTATTTTTCATCTTACTGCATACTCCCAGTTAGGGCCACCACTCTAATTCCTATGCTTTGGGGTAGTTAGACAGCAGTAGTGGGGAAAATAAATTATGCAGCTCAGCAGCATTGCTTAAGGATTGCAGAGCCACCTAGATAGCTTGTTTAGACAATTAGCATACACAAGCATGGAACACAATTTTTAACTCCAAAACAACTATATAATGAAGACTGTCTTTCATATTCAGGAATTCCAAACATTAGATAAGTTAAAGAAAAGAAAGAAAAAAGAATAATTGGAATTTCACCATTTGTTACAATTGAGTTTTAATATCATCTACATTGAATGTAATCAGAGAGAGAAGAAGAAAGGGAGGGAGAGAACACACTGTATTTGGCACATTTCCTGCCAATATACAGATAAAGAAGTGAACATGCCTTTGTGCTTTTATATCACTATCCTTTACATAAAGTAACTTATCTTAAGCTTTTTCTTGGGAAATAATGACAGTTTAGCAGAGCAAAAACAGTACACAGAAATAGAAAAAAAGAGAATTACACTTTAAAAAATTATATCAAGTTGGGCTATAAAACTAAAGTATGGAATATGAGGCAGCATGAGATTTAAAGAAACTTATTCATCTTAGTTATGAGATTTTACCTGATTTATAAAGCTTCTATTTTGAATGACTGAATCCATAATTTAATTCTATAACAATGCAAATGCATAGCAACACCATCTAACCAGAGACTGCTGCTTATGTTCCAGAAAGCTTATAAAATAAAATGAAAATCTGTATTCTCTATCCAAACAATAGATGAGGAGACCAAGTAATTTAATATCTATATTATCCGTGCAATACAACATTTCAAAAGAAAACTATGCCCCTGTTTTTTCAAAACAACTTTAGAACTCAGGATAATATATTTGTACACACAACACTTGGTGATAATAAATCTCCTCTACATAGCGTTCATTCTTCAAGAGGCCCAAACGTAATTATAGGCCAAAATACTTTAATTGGTGTTTGGGAGAGAACAAACTTGTTTTTTTTACATCTGTTAACACTTGTTTTTTAATCCTTGTATAGAATTAAGGCTTTGGTAAAGCATGTAAGGTTGGGATAGAGTGGGGATTAGGGAGGGACTGTCCCAGTGGAGTAGGTAATCATCTATTGTTTTTGTCCTTTGGAAAATCAATGACTCTGTACTAGGAAGGTTCCAATGATTTCTGTAGGCCACCTAAGCACTCTGAGTGGGCCACAAGGTACCCTATCACATTGGTTCTATAACAGTTTGGTGTGATAGCCCAGCAGCCATCTTGGCTCTGAAAAATCACCCTTCATGTTTCCCTAGCCAAGTCAATGGTGTCCCAAGCCCTCCTTCTTCCAATCTAGACCCACAGGTTCAGAGTTGGCTCACACTAGTGCAAAGTATCAGAGCATGCCTTAAACGACTCTGTAAATGTACCTACAACAGTCGCCATCCTCTGGCAGAGCAGGCTACGTACTAAAATCAGCAGCTAAGGGGAGTCAAGACATGAAAATCAACTCTCTCTCTCTCCCCCTCCCATATACACTCAAAATTAAAGAAACGTTGAAGCGATTAGAGTGCAAGCTCATTTATGCTTGCCTCAATTTCCCTCCTTTTCCATTTCCTTTTGGACTTAAAAAACATGTCATTCTCATCTGGTCTTTCACTGTGTTACTGAGTTAAGAAAATAGCAAAGTGATTCAATAGGAAAGCGATTCTCTGCTGAAATAAGTGCTACTACACCTATGAATCATATGAATCTTCCAGCTCCCCTTTCCCATCGACTGTCTTTGAAAAATGCACTCAAAAAGCAGCAAGCAGGGGGAGAAAATAGCCGATGACATTTCTGAAGTACATCTGCATCAAGAAGTTGATGACAGACAAAGGGATACGTTGCAGAACATTTATAAAGCCTCCCAAATTCAATCTATTGCCTTCTTCCTACCTTCAGGCTTCTCCCAAATGAATACAAAGCCTTTGACTAAGAGAGAAAAGTCTCATTGTAGAGATTCAAATCCCACCTATGTCTAGAGAGTTATGAGAGTCAGAGTCTGTCACAAGACTTCCCATGCACTGGGTGGTAGAAAAACCCTGTGAAATGTACTTCATGTTCATGAGAAAAAGCCCTACCATACATCAGAATAAGAAAAGGAACCTGGGAGGCTGAAAATTACCCTTTGTCAGCCACAGTATCTTAAGAGAAACAGCTGTTTGCAGAATGACTTGCTTCTTCAAATACATACGGAGTTAGAGAGAAAAAAAAATCCTAAATATGTTCTCTCAAATACAATTATAACTGGATTACTTTTCAAATACATAATCTCACTGATCTGCTAGACTGCCAACAGTTAAGTTAAATGTTAAATCAAGGCACCCAACAGATGATTTGTTCTATGAAGAAAAATGTTGTTATTCCATTTTAATCATAATGGATTAAATGAAATAATTCTGATGATAGTGCCCCACTGTAACATACTTACATGCACAGACATGGCTTCTCAGAGGAAGTAACAGTGATTTCAGAATTACAAATCATATGTACCAGTTTGGCTAGTTCCTGCAAGCATCACAGATTTATTAAAGCTAGGAAAAACCTGAGTCAAGATCAACATACAACGAGTTATTAGCCAGATATCGGCATTCTACTGGCAAATTTCCCACTTTCTTCCTCTTAGAATTCTGTCTTTACAAAAATGGATAATCTGCATCATTTTCTCCTCCAAATATTGTATCATCTATAAATATTGATATAAATGCACAAAGAGCAGCCTTAAAATTCTGCATACAACTTTTAAGTTAAATGTGAGATGCAGGCAAGAAATTTAGAGGGAAAAGTCTTTAATAAACCATTTCTTAAATATAATGAAGGCAAAATTAATGAGGCTGAACGTTGACCCCATGGAGAGGGCCAGCCAAGTACCCCCCACCATTGCAGCCAGCACTGTACCCACCTTCTTCATGCTGTCCCAACTCTGTTTTCTTGACACATCCCATACACACATACACAGGGCAATGACTTTGGCGCAAACCAGATAACAGGTTTGAATAGGCGAGAAGCTGGGGTGAGAGCAGAAGAATTTTCTTGCCTATCTGCCTCTAGAGAACTTTTACATTTTGATCTCCCAATGACAAAGGGAGTACTGGGCTCAACAATCACACTTTTGTTCTGAAATAGCCCACTAAGATAACTTGATTCCCAGGATGGAAACAGTTTAGGGCTGAATCGGATTGTAGGGAACATCTTGTGCACCTTTATCTTACAGAGAATGTGAAGGCCAAAGGGGTGAGGTGACTTGTCCTAATTCATAAGCAGCTCAGTAAGCACACAAGCCAAGTTTCCAGACTTTCACTACCCAATATGGATTCTCAGTTCAAATCACTTTTCCTCTGTAAAGATTTTCCTGGAACCATCTCCCCATTCCTGTCCCCATTTATCTCTCCCTCCTTTGTGTTTCCAACTGCACCTTGTACTCAGTTTTATCGTAGCTCTTATCACTGTGTACATCGATAAATTGTTTGCATGCTTGTCTCCTCTATTAGACTTTGAGCCTGTATAACGGCAGAACTACATCTTCCTCCACTTTGAATCTCCAGGGATGTGTGTGTGCCTGATGAATAGCCGCCCTGCCATACACGTTTGTTGAACTTTGTGAGAATAATTTTATAGGGCATAACACTAAGTCTACCTTAGAAACCTAAGTGCTTCTCTTGCTATTTTCTTTCATAAGTTCTTTCTTCTCCCTCCAAGAAGAGAACAATAGTCAACACATGACTGAGGCTGCCCCTGGTTGTCTGTTCCAAATGAACCGTTATTCTATTCAGGTCCAGAAAATAGCTAGTTCCTAACTTTTTTTTTTTTCCTATGAATATAGACCCTGAGGAATATGTGACCATTACGGCTGAAACATCCTGGTAATTTAGTATAACTTAACCAGAAGTGACATGAATCCATGAGACCCACAGACAGAAACTCTGGTCTGATTCCAAGGGGTCTCTGGCCACAAAGGCTCTCAGGATATAGGGCCCCACCGGACAAATAAAGGAGCCAGCAGCAGATCCATATCTAATCAGCACCTGGACCTGCCCAGGAGGGCCCTGCATTTCCAGGGTCAGTTTAGGAAAAAACTGCGTTCTCAAACTGCCCCACCCCCCATCCTGAATTTCTCTGAACAAGCCGCAAGTCAAATTCCCTGAAGCTACTAAGACAAAGGTGGCTTTAGGAAAATCACAGCAGGTGGGGCCTTCTTGTGGCTCTCTAATGCATATGCCTTCTTACAAGAAAAATGTTTGCGGCTTTCCTTCATGACCCACGCTTAGCTTTGTTTACGTTAAACATTTATTTTCAAATGATCATGAGCTTGATCTTTTTCTTAGAAATTTTTTGAACAGCAAATAACACTAAAAATCCCAGAAGTTGTTCACAGTGAAAGCAAGCCTGCCTCACTAATAACCCAAATCTACTTCCTGCCCTATTCCACCCCACTTACACACTTTTTACCTCGGTTCTCATCGAATACTGTCCATCACTGTAGAAAAATATTAACTGAATGACTGGTCAATTATAAGCTCTTCAAAAATGCATCATCTATTTACAAACCAGCCAACCAGAATAAAATTAAAACCCAAACACAACGAAGCACATTGGTACCAAGTTATCAAAAGTCAGAAGGCATTCCTCATGCAAAGTATTACTAGACGCTGTCTTTAGAGCAGCTGATAGCTGCCAACATAAAATGTCATCAAGAATGGAAAAAAAGGGAGAGAAAAAGTAATGGTACTGAATTTGTTACTCTAAGAAATAAAACACACAGAAAATCATATAACTTCAAAAAGCTCCTTCTACATGGACTTCATTAAGAAAGAACATAAGGAGGTGTTTCTCTCTGACCCATTAGTCAAATCTCCTGCTCCTAGGCTTCTTTACCTCCTTTTTCTGGACACCCCATCCACTCACTTGCCACAACGATTTAGAAGCCAGGACAAAGAGGGTACCAGCTGCTTGCCCCCTTTATTCCCCAGCTAGGGCTTCTGCTTAGGATCCTCTCTAGAGATGCCAGGTTTATCAAATAAATATGCAGGACTCCCAGGTAAATTTGAATTTCAGATAAACAGTGAAAAAAATTTTTTTAGTATAAGTATGCCCCATACAATATGTTATCTGGCAGCCCTCTCCCGCTCTGTTCTTCTGCCTTGATAAGTTGAGCTCAATAAAGGCAAATCCTTGAAAACCCATTTTACCTCTTTACCTTAAGATTCTTAGAAGCTCTCTCCATGGAATCAGCCCAGGCTCTCCCAGGCCTTCATTTGCCCAGAGTAAAGTAGAAGACACTCTCAGCCCCAGCTTACCTGATCAGCTGCAAGGAAATTTAAGGAAGTTGACTGTTGGAGACAGCAATTTTTGATCCATAGCTCCTCCCACCAAAAGCTTCACACGGCTCGCTACCCTGGCAGCCACTCCACCTTCCCACCCACCGGTGGCGCAACAGTATATTTAAATACCCTCGATGTCCGCTGGAGCTCCCCCTTTAGGCTAGGATGAAGAGGGGGATGGTGTGTGACCAATACCTGCCTAACCCGTAACTCCGAATTTACAGAACAGATTTTTGAGTATATGAGGTGTTACATAAAGATGAGGCTTTTAAGTTTTTTAAGGTTTTTATTTATGTGTGCAGAGGTGAGGGGTGGTTAATCTTTTTTTTTTTTTTTTCCTTCAGCCCTGTCTTTGGAATACTCAAATTCGAGTAAAAGTCAATCATTAAAGTGCAGGGAAATAACTACTTAGCATCATGTTTCTATATGCACACATAAGCGCTATAAAGGTACAGATTCACAGCATGCAGATGAATAGCCATTATTTGCATAGATATCTTTTTCAGTCAATCCTTGATTACTCACATTAAAAGAGAGCACAAAGTAGAGAGGTATGGCTAATTCTAATGAACCAAATAATATATTCGAGAAAAATGGCAATCCACAATAGCCTCACATTACAATTGTGAACATTTAAGCAATTGCTAGACACAGTCCTAAATTTATTTTTTCATTAAGAATGCAGACTCTTTCATTGGAATGATCAAAGATTAAGAATTAGTAAGGTCAGAAATAGTAAAATTGTGCTGCTCTGGGGAAGTTTATATGTTTATGGGCATATCATAGAAAGATCAAATAGTAAAGCTGGAAGGGCTCTTAGAGATCATTTAGTCCAGCATTTGCCAGAGTGTGTACCACTGACAACTAATCCCAAGAGAGGAACCTCAAAAGCTGGGTTCACTGGTCAATCGGGTATAAGAAATGTCACTTTATATTCCTCTCTTGTAGGCTGACAATACACAAGAGTATGATAAAGGCTCTCACATGTCCTAAAGTAAAGAAACCTGGTTACCTTTGTTAACCCAGCATTTCCCAACATTGTTTAACTCACAAACCATCCCCCCTTTTTTCATCATATTCCCGTTAACATCTCTCTTTAGTACACCCTTAGGAAAATACTGATCTAATCCAACTTCCTCATTTTATAGGTAAAGAAACTAAAGCTTAAACCAAGTTGTATGGTGTTTTACAGGTCAAGTTTTCCTTAGTATTTTCATTTTGATTTCTCTTAAATAGAAAAATAGAGTGGATACCCCAAAAATGGCTCTTCTGTTGAAATGCCATTTTTGCCCATCCCTGATCTCCCAAAAGCTAACAAGATGGATATTTTCCTATGATTGCAAAGTAACATCCCACAATCACCTTCCCAACACCCCTTTTCAAAGCTGTAAGTTTCGTCAGATCTTTCCAAATGGTTGCCGTGGCTTTCTTCTTTCATTTGAAGGCTTTAGTCAGGGAACTTCTGAAATAAGAACGTCAAGCCTTCTCTGCCTAACTGGCTTTCCTACATTGTGACTTCTGCCCCTTGAAACCATGCTAATTATTTTAGGCTTTCCATGACTTAAGGGTCTCAAGTGAGTTTTCGCTGTACTGAAACCTGGGAAGTCAGAAGGTATTGGGCAATCTCCTCAATTCCAAATGGTTTTAGTTTTGCACTAACCTTAAACCTTGGGGTTTTCACTTGGCAAAATTAAATTTCCTGTCTCTAAGTAAAATGAAAAGTTTCAAAGAAGAATTTAATTTGCAAAAATATCTTACAAATGTATATGAAGAGTATAAGGTGAGAAAGGCACTGATTATTGTTCAGATTTAAACAATTTATCTTTGCAGGGCTCAGTGTGCTGCTCAGAATAAATTAAATAATTATTTCTTTATAACCAGCCACATATCTCTCCACTCAAACTTTATATAAAGGGTAGATATAGCTATTGATTTACCTCTGCATTTTGAAATTAGCGGTACAAAGATGAAAATCAGTTCCTCTTTTGTTAAACATGACTCTTCTTTCAGATAAAGAAATGTAAAACATTGTATCAAAATGATTGTTTACAGGGTGAATTAATCAGTGTGAAATTATGTTTCAATCCCCCAATGAGGTCAAATGTCTCCACTTCAGAATAAGCATTTTCCTCACACTCCTACCCTACTACCAACCTAACACCAAAAATGGAATTTCCATGCAGAAAGTTTTTACTTGGTGACATGGACTGCCATTAAAATACTTTTGAGGCATGGACTAAGTTTATATTTTGTTAGGGAAAATATACATTTCATCACCAAAAGTTCTATTGAAACCTTTGTGCTAACTTGTTATTAAAATTGTAGGAAAGTAGGCAACTGTTGGTAAGAATGTAAATTAGCACAGCCACTATATATATATATTTAAAAAACCAGTATGGAGGTTCTCCAAAAAACTAAAAATAGAACTATGATATGATCCAGCAATCCCACTGCTGGGTATCTATCCTAAAGGAAAACAGTATTTCAAAGAGATGCACCCCTGTGTTTATTACAGCATTATTCACAATGGCCGAGATATGGAATCAATTTAAGTTTCCATCAATGGAAGAATGGATAAAGAACATGTGGTACATATACACAACTGAATATTATTCAACCATAAAGAAGAACAAAATTCTGTCATTTGCAACAGCATGATTGGAAGTGGGGAACATTATGTTAAGTGAAATACGCCAGGCACAGAAAGATCAATACTGCACGTTTCTCACTAATATGCGAGAGCTAAAACAAAACAAAAAACAAACAAACAAACAAAAAACCCCACTCAACTCACGGAGATAGAGAGTGGAATGATCGTTGCCAGAGGCTAGAAAGGGTAGTGAGAAGGGGTTTATAAAGAGGGGATGGTTAATGGGTACAAAATACAGTTACATAGAAGGAATAAGGTCTAGTATTCAGTAGCACAATAGGGTGACTATAGTTAATAACAATTTATTGTATATTTTAAAATAACTAAAAGAGTAGGATTGGAATGTTCCTAACACAAAGAAATGATAAAGGTTTGAGGTGATAGATATCCCAATTACCCTGATTTGATCATTACACATTGTATGCCTGTATCAAAATATCACACATATCCCACAAATATGCACAACTGTTATGTTCCCATAATAATTATCAATTACAAATAAAATATAATTGTATGTAATTTAGACTATCAGGCATATGCCCAGGGAAAATTCCAAACTCTAAATGTATTGTGTATTTAAGTGGCATTTTTAGCCAAGTGATTCTTTTAAAAAGCATCTGAAAATTAGGCCAACTTACTGTTTGTTTTTGTTCTACAGACATGAAAACAAGGTATTGATACAAATGCTTTCTCTTCTAAAAATAAAGATCCATTCTGCCTGGCCTGAATATCTACCAAGTATGTTAAGTTTCATCCAAAATGTAACTTTCATTTTGGGATGAAATGTTTCAGATATGTGAACACAATTGACAAAGCTCTAATGAAACTGCTGAGATTACTTTAAAATATTTATTTTTCTTTCTCTCTCTCTCTCTCTTTCATATATGTGTGTATCTTAAAATGTTCCTCTCCCAGTCTAATTTAGTAAATACTGCAACCTTAATTAAGCTCAGCTTCTGCTTCCAGTGAGCAGTTAATATTTAATGATGATGAAACTGTTCCCAATATTTAAAGAACTAAACAAGGCCCTCCACAAACAATGTAACTAGAAATGGGGTTAAAGAAAATAGTGATAGAGGGAGGCTTTTTGCTTTAAAATAAATCAATGCCTCAACCATAAATGTCTCATGGCCTTACAGAGAAGAAGTTGAAATATGACCACTGCCAAAGGATGCATATCTCCACACCCAAAACAAGAAAAAAATAAAGCAAAGAACAGAGAGTTAATTAGTTAGCTTCAAAATCTATGAACTGTACTCCCTTAGTCAATTTAAACAGCTGGAACAAGACTTATTAGAAGAGCAGTACATGTCTAAGGATGTAGTGTTCATTAAAAATGTGCATCCTTTCTATTAAGCACAAAAAATTTCTGGGGTCATTCAGGCCATGGTGATATTCTAGTCAGTGCCTTTTAATTAGCGGAATCCTTATTTTGGTGAAGAAAAATAAATAAAATAAATCTAGCTCCATTGTGCTTTCCCTCAAAATCAAGATAAAATTAGAAAACTTCAGAAAACATGTCTTTCTGAAAAAAAAATAAGTCAGTTTATGTCTGTTATATAAGGTAAATCAAATTCCATTCTCAAAGATTTTGACAAAGTGGATAGAGCGAAAGAAACTAGGTAGTGTAAAACATCAGTGTGCTAATCTTTTACACTCATTTTTCTACTAAAGATAACTAGACTATTAATTTGGTTTTACATTGTTTCATGTTTTGCATTGACTTGGTATACTAGACTCTTGCATATAAGGTCAAATGATCCTTTTCATGTTAACTAATTCAGATCACTTATGAATAAGCTGCAGATATTGTATATACAGCTTTAGCTCATGTTACTTGGCATGAGACAATTGTTGATACACATTTAGACACCAGGTTGAGGCCCCTGTAAAATTATATTTTCTATTAATATCATGAAAGTAGTCATAAAACATAAACTAATTTTAAAAACAAAACTAGTCATAAAAACAAAACTAATTTGAGAGATTTTTAGAATACTGTAAACTGGTTTCCATTTTTTCACACCATGTCCACCTTAATATTAATGGCTAACTTTATTGTGGATTTACCACGTGCCAGGCATTGTTCAAAGTGCTTCATATGCATTAACTCATTTAATCTTCACAATTGAGGAAACGGGGGCACTGAGAAGTGAAGACGCATGCCCAAGCTGACATAATTAATAAGTAGCAGAGCTGGGATTTGAACCTACGTGCTCTGTGTCCAGAGCTCATACTCAATCAAGATACTGTGCTTCATAATACTGTGATAGTTCTAACTAGAGGAATGAGCTGGTTCAAATATTTATACTGTCTGGGCCACACTTTCCCTCTAAGATTATAACAAAGACTGCATATCAACTGGCTGTTAGGTATGTCCAGACACTAGTTACTAGCCCAATTTTATGGCAAATTTATTTTGTTAAAAACCCAGGGATCTTGGATGGCTTGAGAATGAATAAGACAAGGCAATTGAATGTGTTTCTTTTTGTTTGTTTGTTTGGTTTTGTTTTTTAAGATAGAGTCTCACTCTGTTGCCCAGGCTGGAGTGCAGTGGCACCATCACAGCTCATTGTAACCTCAACTTCCCCAGGCTGAGGTAATCCTCCCACCTCAGCTTCCCGAGTAGCTGGGACTACAGGTGTACACCACCATGCCCAGCTAATTTTTGTATTTTTTGTAATGATGGGGTTTCCCCGTGTTGCACAGGATGGTCTAGAACTCCTGGGCTCAAGCGATCCACCTGCCTCAGCCTCCCAAAGTGCTAGGGATTATAGGTGAGGGCCACTGTACCTGGCCCTAGGTAACCAAATGTTAGAAATAGCCTTCCATAATTCCTGAAGCAGAACAATTAGCATAAACATGTTATCTGTTAATACAGCTTTTTAGTAAATGTTTGCACAGTAGCATTTCGCTAGTTGGTTTGGGAGAAGCAATGTCCAATTATCAGGAGTTGGGTCATGAGGGCTTAAGCATAAACGGCCATGACTTGACAAAAGTAACAGTCCAGCAATATCCCATGGAGATTGAGAACCGATAGAAGTAGGACTCAACAAAAGAGGTGGTCTGTGAACTTCATGACTATCATCACCTCCCTAAGAGAAGAATCTTTTAAAAACACCATAGTGCCATTCAGAAGCAAGTTTACTCAGATGACAAGTTGAGTGCTGTAGGTTCGACACTATCACAAAGCAGAGAAAGTCTCCAAATGATGAGAAAAGATCAACCTTAACACAAAATGGTACAAAGTGTTCTTCTGAAGCATTTCATTCCCCTAAGGACAAAGGCAAATGAGAACGCACATGAACTGCACACATCATTTCACAAAAGACTACCCCACCGAAAGCTCAGTTTCAGAGGAGGTTTTAGTTAAATGACCGTAAAGTAGATATATTTTGAGATACTGCAAAGTGGAGGTGATGATCTGCGGCCCTAGGCACTAGGGTTTGACTTTTTCAGTGCTTCAAATGTACAAGTTATGTTTCTTTCTTTTCTTTTCTTTTCATTGTCAATTTATTTTTGGTTAAGCAAACATTATTCACAAAATAAAACTAAAGGGTTTCAAATACAAATTAATATGTGGCTACATCATGTAAACATGCCAATAAAATAAACACATCAATTCTATTCTGTGATTTATCATTTAGGTTTCTCCCCAGCTTTTTAAAATGAGAAGATCACCTGAGCCCGGGAGGCTGAGGCTGCAGTGAGCCATTGTTACCGGGGGTCCTTGTTCTTAGAGCTCCTAAGATGGTGGCAAGCCTCTTGTTCTCTGACCTGGGGTTCTTGGCCTCATGGATTCCAAGGAATGGAATCTTGGGCCATGCGGTGAGTCTTATAGTTCTAACAGAAGCCATGGGTCACAGAAGAGAACCGTGGAACCCAGCAACTAGTGTTCAGCTCGATTAGGACGAATCCGGGCACTAGCCATGCAGGAACAATGGCAAGCCTTTAGCCCGATCGGGAGCGGCAATGGGTGCCTCGCTGGATCAGGAGCGCAGCGGACACCCTGCCGGATCTGGAGGGGTGGAAGTCAGCGGCGGGTCTGCGACGGCGGCAAACAGCAGTGGTGGATGGCGAGTGAAAGCTCAGCTCAGGCCGTAACAAACATGGACCAGAAGAGTGCACAGTAGCAAGATTTAATAGAGTGAAAACAGAGCTCCCATAAAATGGGAGGGGACCCAAAGGGGGTTGCCATTGCCGGCTGGAATGCCTGGGTTTATATCCCCATCATTGTCCCTCCCTCTGTGCTCTCAGGCGATAGATGATTGGCTATTATTTTTAACCTCCTGTTTTTGCCTAATTAACATTTTAGTGAGCTCTCTACTACCTGATTGATCGGGTGTGAGCCAAGTTGCAAGCCCCGTGTTTAAAGGTGGATGCGGTCACTTTCCCAGCTAGGCTTAGGGATTACTCGTCGGCCTAGGAAATCCAGCTAGTCCTGTCTCTCACCATGATCTTGCCAGTGCACTCCAGCCTGGGCAACAGAGTGAGACCCTGTCTCAGAAAAAATAAAAAGTGACTAGACAACTGAAGATGCAGAATTCAAAAGTATACTAATACTTCTAAAGACAATATAATAGGGAAAATAATAACAACAACACTGTTATATGAATCAACTGTTTCGGAAGCAGGTCACAGGCTGTTCATACTCTGTCCTCTAATGTATTTGTTCCCAAGAAGAAATGAATTTAAGTTTCAATAGGAACACAGTATTTTATTAGAAAGAGTGCTAAGCTGAGATTCAAGTGCCCTTAATTCTATTTAGTTTTAGATCATCGGTAAATTATTCTCCAATCGTGTTAACTTCTCTAGAAATAATTCCTGCCCCTACATACTTTCTAGGTGCTTTGAAAGAAAAAAGGAACAAAGTAAAATTTAGTCTGTTTTGGAAGTAAAATCAGTACAAAATGTAAAAAATATATTTTTCTTTATTAGTTCTTTACAACAGAACTAAAATATTTCCCGAGAATTAAGTATAATAACTTTGACAGATTATAACTACTTTAAATCATTCTACTTCCCTAAAAGAGGTAATATATTATCATAGAGTAATTACCAATTATATGAGTAATATAAATTACTATGTGCCTAGGGAGAGAATTTATATACGTATAATGTTAGGAAACTGAGGACACTTCTCTTATTAGAACTGGATATTATTGTCAAACAGTCGCTGTTCCCACAACTTAGTAGTATTCTAGGCGAAAAGGCAGAGGATAAAGGAAGCATATCCAAGCTTTAATCTCATCTTCCTAAATAACTAAAAGGAGAAAAGAATTATTGCTTCTTTTCAAGTGGTAATAAGCCAGTGCCCACTTAGGAGACTAGTTTATCTAGTCAAGAGACACTCTTTTACCATCACAAGCTTCTTTAAGATTTAGCATAACGAACATCCACTTTAAAATCATAATGAATGAAACATTCAAAGTCATTTGTATTATATAAAAAAGCATAGAGCATCACACTCTAGTTGGTACTATTTTTATTCTAATTTTGCCATGGGTACTGTTACATTTTACTTATAACATATATTAAAATGATAACAAGAAAGCAGGCAAGTCATTTTTTCCTGGTAAGTTAGAAAGACAAAGCCAAATAAGAGACTATAAAAGATGTTAATGGTGCTTAAAATATTTAAAAAAATTGTAGTGAAGTGATTTTAAATATCATTTAAATAAATTGGTAAAATAATAAAATTGAATCTCATTAGAAAACTGTTTATAAATGTTTGAGCTAATTTTTCATTTTTCTTATTTTTCATTTTAATAGGCTAACCTTATGGAAGTGAAGATTGACTCATATAAATGTGAAATGTCTGAATATACTATGTGTGTGTGTGTGTGTATGTGTGTACATATACACACCCTTTTGTTCTCACAGTTGCTACATATGAAAATTTGAAGGTCCACGTGTGGCAGCTAGCAACACCTACAATACGCCTTTCAGGGTACAAAAAAGTCACTAATCCTTTCAAAGGGTTATAATAGTCAAATAATTAAAATAACTTCATTTCTTTTGGGTTCCACACATTTAGACACCAGCATGATTCTTACCCAGTCACCTGTTATGTAGCATTCCATAAGTTTCTCTATGCTCCACAAAGATAGGGTTCTGTGATCAAAGGATTTAGAGAAATTCTTGGGTTAAACAGAACTAAACTACACTAACACACAGTTAACAGAACTAAACTGTCTTTCATGCAATACCTCTCAGAGCCTTTTCTCAGCTAAAAAGCATTGTGATGCTCCTTGGAGGGAAAATATAATAGGTCTCCCAAAGAAACATTAAGTCTTCCAGAATAGACATCATTTCCCTTCCAACAGATCTGAATATATATCAAGAAAGGGCCGTTTGAACAAGTGGTGAGGAAGGAGGAGGCATTAGAGGAACAACACAGAATCCTGAGAATTATGAAGCTTTGAAACATCATCCTTAATTGACACCCTGCTAAACCAATTATGGTTTTCTCTAAACTAATGGTTCCCAAACTTCAGTGTTTGCCAGAATTACCAGGAGAGTTTCTTGAAACACAAAGTGCCAGGCCTCCCCACAGAGTTTCTGATTCAGTAGGTGTGGGTGAGGTGATAATTTACATTTCTAAATGTGTCCAGGTGAAGTTGATGTTGCTAGTCTGCCACATTTTTGAGAACCCCTGCTCTAAGGGAATATTGTCCTATCCGACAATGCATTTAGTTATTTGCTACGCATTTTATTATGGTACTGATAATTCAGTTTCCAAAAGGTCATACTGAAGAAATTTGGACACCTTAATTCTACATCTCTGATATCAGTAATGATGTTAGCAGCCACGTAAAAGAAGGCCGGTCTAGGTCATGAAGAAGGATTGGCCTTCTCAAAATCTATTCTACTACTCCTAGGAAACACATTCATTTTCTGTTTACAAAGTAGGGCTATTAGTTATGATGGTAAGTATGTATATGAGAGCTCTGTATTGTATGTTGCTTACATTTGCTGTATAAACATTTCCAGAGTGTTTTCTAAATGTTTTCTGTGTACCCAAATTTGAACGAATAAAGGATTCTTTAAAAACTGCCCCTCAGCTCTCCAATAAACTCACACCTTTACTCACTACAGAAATCCCAATCATTTGAGAACATTACCCCTTCTCCTCACCCCTAAAAAAAAGATACCTAGAAAAAGACAAGCTAAAAGGAGGAAAATACTTTCCACATCGATTAGGCAAACAATTTAATGCTGACCACAGCATTTCAGCACAGATGATCAAAAGCTGAAGTATCAATAGATTACTAAACCTCAAAACAAGCACTGAATACAAGTTCATCAATTGCACCCTGCAGCGAGGAAGTAAGGAAAAAACACATCTCATACAACCCTTTCTCCTTTTTTCCTAATGAAAAAAAGTAAACGTCTAAGGAGTTTCAAGTATTTGTTATTTATTCCTTTCTGTTTTACGAGTAGCCCCAGCTGCATCTGGTTTACTTCTGAGTATCACTGGAAGCCCATTTTAAACTGAGGCCCCCAGTTAACCATACTGGAATGCCTGGAATACATTAACATGTCCAAATGAAAATCACTCAGATAGCCTTATAAGCTGCAAATAAGAAATGCAGAAATGGAATTAGCCCCTTCTCTTGTTGACTTGCTCTCTTACTACTTAGACAATTACATTCTTCCCAAAAGGCTTCAAAATGACCTTCAAGAAAGATATTTTTGAAGTAAGATTATTACAGTAACTGTAAAGACTGATATAATGGGGAAGGTGGAACAATGGATATAATTGTATCAAAACTTCAAAATTCTAGACTAAGGTTAATTGCTGCAGCTGGGCCCAAAAGGTAGCTGTGAGTTTTCTGGCAACACTAAATAGGAAAATGTACTGAATTGCATTTGCTCCTGTAGCCTGATAAAAGAAGGCATACTGTTTAATACCTCTCCTGCATAAAAGTAAAAACTGTGCTAGATACTGTGGAAGAAATGAAGAAGATTATGCCATGGAAACTGCCCACAAGGAGTTTACAAATCTTCTCTCTCCCATAACTACAGAGGCATGGGTAGTTGTGCTGGTGGGGGACCTAGGACTTGACGCCTGCTTGGAGGTTGTGAACAGTAGGGAGATCAAAGGTAACTAGTGGTGCATGTTTAGTGGTGCTGTTGAAAATGAGGAAGAGCAAGTTCCATGGGGAGAATGAGACTTCTCTGGGCCATAATTAATCACAGCTATTCATTTTTGCTTCAACGAAAGCAGAGGAGTTTATAATGAAAAATATGCGATAAAAATGGCACAAACAATTCTCTCTTGGGGGTGGAGGAATCCCACTCTTCTATATTACCCTCTTTTCATGAGTATGTTACTCTATTCATTACACTTTCCTTATGTTTTTGTTACAAATACATTATTATTGGAGCTGAAGTATTTCAGAATGAAAAGCCTTTCTCAATGGGTGTCTCTTAACTTCTTTCTTTCTTCACCCACTCCCTCTCTCCCTCCTTTCCTCCTTCCTTCTTTCCTTCTGTCTTTTTTTTTTAAATCTCTGACTTGGAAGCAATGTCACTTTTTAAAGGTATTTCTTTAGTGGGACAATAGGAAAATTTGGGGAGAAATAAGTGAAACATATTTAAATGTTTTATCATTTCAAAGATGAAGTAAATGTCACATGCCACTAAAGTGAGGCCTCAAGAATTGGGAAAAAGGGGGAGACAGTCTTGGTTCTGTTTTATCTGTCAGTTGCCTATTAAAATATGCTAGTCACAATTATGGAAATCATTGCCAAATGTTGACACCAGCTGAATGCTGCTAAATATTTAAAAATCATTTTAAGGTTTTGTTGTTGTTGTTGTTGAAACACTTTTCTCAAATGTTCCAGACATCTTCCCTGTTTTTGAAAGCAGAGTCAGTTGTCCAAACCTGAATCATATCTTGGTTATTGAGGATTGCACCAAGACCTCAGGATCGCCTGTACAGAAAACCAGCAATCATTATCCAGGAATGTAGATGAACATGGAGAAAGTCTAAGAGACTGGGCTGACTGTACAAACTCCAAGATATAGTACATAAGCCTAGAGATCCTTTCTTAAACTTCCATATCGAAATTACTTTCTTATTATTTTTCCTATTTCTTTTAAAAGCATATTGCTTGGACTAAATTACAGTTATTGTGGGTTTTTTAAAAAGTGTCAATTCATGGACCCTCTCTATTATTATACTTCTTTGTCTTTCTATGTTCAAACTTTTTGGACTTTCAAAATGTCATTGTGTATTTAGAACAAGAGTTCTTTATTAAACTTTAAATATATATATTTTTGAACTAGGCAGTCACCTTTTTCCACAAAATCCCTTTTTGGAGATTATGAGCTTGTACTTGATTCAGAATCACCTTATTAGCACTCATTATGCTTCCAAGAATACCTTGATTTGCAAGCTACCCATCTGCTGTAAAATTCAACTTCAAACATTTTAAGACAAAAAATGCTAGACCATTACTACATAATCACACTAATTATCTTAAAAATAACACTTAACAATGGCCACTAAGTAATTTTTTTAAAAAATCCGTATATAACGTAAAAGCACTGAAAATGTAAGAGTTGGAGAGTATCCAACAGCATTTAGCCAAATATCATTTCTATAATGCTAAGGGATGGAATTAAATTTGCAAATATCAGCAATTTGCAGGCCATCAAATCTAGGTTAAAATGTGGTTGAGTGAGGAAAGTTGGCACATGGGTGTATACAATTTTCATCTATATTTGAGTAAAAACTGAACTGGGAGTGAAAGTACAGCTGCAGATGAAGAGATCTCTGTGTACCTCTCAGTTGAGCCCATATTTATTCTCCCTCTTTCAAAGTGTTTCAACAATCTCATGTTTCATTCAACAAATATTTTTCCAAGCCCTAACGTGTACTAGGCACAAAAGATATGATGGTGGACAAGATAGCATCTAATGCAAAACGAAACAAAAAGTATGGCAGACTTTCACTGCAACTTCAAAGAAATCTGATGTTAAGATGAGCACAAGGTCAGTAGGCTGGAGGGAAATATCCACTGCTTTCTACTTAACCATGTTGGCTTCATCTGCATCTCAATTCCATCGCTAGTTTTCCCTTCCCACCGCCACCATCTAAATCAAAACCTTAATATTTCATACCTTCAATACTTCAACAACTTTCTAAGAGGTACTTCCTCTTGCCAGTCTCTTTTTTTCTATCATTTTTTTTTGCACAAGCTGATGGTGTCATTTCTCATGCTTCAGCCATTCTGACTTAACATTCAACTCCCCAAACATATCACAGTTTTCCCCCTCTATCTTTGCTCAGGTTATCCCCTCTGCCTGGAATACCTTCCTATTCCTTCTTCAAAGAACACCTCAAACAGTATCTCTCCCATGACTCCATCTTCAACCACCACTGCTGAATATAATCCCAGTCCCTACCTGTGCCCTTGGACTGTTTTAGCTGTTAGTTTGTATCTGGCTTATGGCATATAACACAAGTAACCTCTTACTAAAAGGTCAGGCAAGAACCACATCTTTCCTAACTTTGTATTCTCCACATTACTGAGCCCAGTGCCTAACAAGTAAGAGGTTGCAATAAATGTTTGTTGAATGAATCATTTCTTTGAGGAATTGAATGTACATACAATTCTTAATGGATTTAACAGGACTTTCAGCATTAAATAACCCCTGACATTTATACAAATCCTTCTAGGAAACCACAACCAAATAGTCTTACAAATTCAGTGCTGCTGCTTGCTCTCATATGAAGAGAAACAGAGGTAGTAGGATTCCCATGACATAAGGAGCCCTTGTTAGAACTGTTATGTGTGACAAGGCAGCATTTTCGATGTTTATGCCACTTGCTGATAGAATGTTTCATTTCAGATATTTTCAGTGGTTACATCTAGAGTTCACCCAAGAAAAAGGTATTTTCCAAAACTACTTCTCAGGTTCCTTTGAAAAATGAGACAATATTCCAAAGTCAAATTCTTCCTACAGTGGGGTACTGGGAGATTAAAGATGGCTATGGTTTTAAAATTTGTTAGTAATACTGAAGTTAAGACTGAATTTGGTTCTATATAGAACACTTTTTTTGGTTAGTAAAAAAAGTAAAATAACCAGGAAATTGCAGAAACTCTAGAGATTACATTTTTATAAAAGCTGGAAAAAATTAAGTTTGTTAAGTGGAACAACTCCTAGGATAGGTATTTGTGAAATATTTAAAACAAGAACACAGAGTACATGGAGCTATTAAAAATCCTCAAATTGTTACTTCGGTTTTACTATCTTTCACAAATAGGAAGATGAACAAAGATATTAAGACAATGTGACAATGTGGTCTTAAAACAATGTGGTTTTTAAAAATGAGATCTCTAAAAAGTATTTGGAGCTAAGAGATTATTGATACTACAATGTCATCTACTCACTGTATTTAGATGCATATAAAAGATGGTTAAAGAGTTTAAAGTCACAGAAAAAGGTTTTCTGTTTGCATTTTTGCACGCTAAGACAGAAATTAGAACATTACTACCGTTCCGTTAGCTAACAAATCATGGCTGATACATTGGACATGTCTTGTTTTTTGTCATATTTAATGGAATTAAAGGGAATTTGTCATATGTAATACATTTATATTACTGTCGACTTTACATTTTCAAATTTTTGTACAGTTTTCAACGTGGAAACTGCCTTCATTGTCCACTATCTACTCATAAGAGTATAGGTAGAAGCAAAGCCTAATTTATTTTCTACCAATTTCCAGTGGGTTAAAAAAAAATTTGAGCTTCAACAGAAAAAAAGCTTATTTATGATATACAAAAATCCAATTTAAGGCATACATTTAAATGCCTATGACTGAGTTATAGCTGCAAAACTGTTTCTAACAGATAGATTCTATAGCCATATCTACTTAACTAAATAACAGATTAGACATGACATTAAGCAATTTTACATAAACTCATCATAAACAAGATACCGAAAAATGATTTACTCTATCTCTAGATACAACATGGTTCAATCCAAATACTGGAGATCATTTAGAAAATAAAAGGATGAAAAACAAATGGAATTGTTTACTGACTTTAAAGAAAACAATATCAAGAAAGATGGCAAAAAATGTGAGATAAACTTGTAATGACATCTAGCAATAAAACTTGACCCTGGGGTGAGAATTGAAGGCACAGAAACAAAAACATTGAAAACCCAAGCAGGACTGCAAATCTGGATTAGACATCAAAAATTTAAAAAAAACCCATAAATTTAAGAAACTGAAGACCGATTATGTAGCAGAATAAACACTGAAGAAAAAAAAGAGTATTTACAGAAAATAGCAGACAGCTAAGATTCCTCTGGAATATATAACCCCATAAGTCAGGGACCAAGTGACACACTGAGAGGAAAACAAGGGTCACCTCAAGGATGGTACATGCAGAAAGGTCATCTGCAAGGGCAAACAGAACAGTAAGTAAACAATGTTCTATGAATAATGTCATGTTCCTAGAAGAACTAATTGCTATTTCCGGATGCACAGAAGTACCTTGTATCCACATTTCGAAAAAATCTGATATAGAGAAAAAGACTTCATTTCAGCCATGCTACATGAAGAGATTATTTACTAACCAAGTAGGATCAGATGTATATTACCCTAACATCTAAGAGTTTCTTCTAGACAAAAGAGTTGAAATATAATAGTTTTCAAATTTCCAATTTCCAAATCTCTCCTACTTAATGGAGTTCCTGTAGCAAAGGGTCAGTATTAATGGTATCATCAAACAGTAGTTGGGGAATACATGCCTGGCCCTAGCCCAAGTCTTTTCTCAGCAGATGCCCAATTACAACTTGGCCAGGAAGAGATGATTTTGAGCTATGATCCCATAAAACAACACTTTAAATAAGTTGGATTAGATTCCAAATTATTGTATAAAATACTTGACCCATAATAAGGCTGAATTGCTACTGCAATATTTCAGCTGATCTATGACAGGTTTCTTCCTATCTGGCCAGGGCATTGTACTAATGAATATATAACAGAATCAGACATCAATGAGTTTCATGCAGTGAAGATGTGATACACAGCCACAGTTACAATCCCCAGTTCTGGTCAGCAAACTCAACAATGTGGTGTTTGGGGAGAAGGATGGACAAGGGAGCAGAGACAGCTCAGTGTTCTGACACTCAGCAATTAAGCAAAGTTTAGTATCACAAAGTTAGGTAACTTTGTCTAAAAATTCTTCTCTTCTGCCTTATTTTCAAAACAAGTTATCCAAATAATTGTCCATGAACTAAATATGAAGGTTAATAAAGTCTTAATCTAAATTATCATGAATCAGAAACAATAAAAGAGGGAGGGATTAGCAAAGGAAAAGTTGGCTTATCCACGCCTTACTTTTAAGTGCAAAAAGTAAAGGAGAACCAGAAAACTTCACAGACAGTCCCAATGTCATGTGGAGCAGCATGACTGTGATAAGAGCTGGATGCTTTTGGTTTACTAAAGCAATAGCCTAATTGATGTTCTCTCCATTTCCTTCTTCTCCACAGGAAAGAAGACTGAATAATGATTGGAAGAACGCCGGAGTTGTCAAGCTTTTTTGATAACTGCATATGTGAACTAGGTCAAGTCACTCTCCCTCAACGGATCACCAGTTTACCCAACTGTAAATGGCAACAATTTTGAACTGAACGTCCTTCCTTCTACAGCCAAAATTCTTCGTTTGCTAGGTTTGTGAAGTGCTTTTATATGTATGTGCGCTTTCTTAACTATTAAGATATCTGAGTCATCGAACTTTTGGTGGGGGCAATCTCATGATAAGTCATGACTAGATTTTAGAGTTTTCTCATCCCCATACTCAAAGTTTTTTTTTTAAGAATAAAAATGAAAAGAAACAATACCCCACAATATTTCTGAGCCTCAAAGGACAGACTAAAAAAGCTAACTTTTAAAATACTTCATTTTGAAATAATTTTGAACTGACAAAAAAATCGCAAAAATAATACCTGGAGTCCCTGTATACCCTTCACCCAGATTCCCCTACTGTTAAATACTTACATAACCATAACACAATTACCAAAACCAGGAAATTAACACTGGTACGAGACTCTTAACAAGAGATCTTATTTGAATGTCACCAATTTTCTTCCTAATGTTCTTCTGTTCTAGGATCCAATCCAGGTTCCCACATGGCATTTATTCCTCACTTCTCCTTAGTCTCCTCCAATCTGTGACACTTTCTCAGTCTTTCCTTGTCTTTCATGACCATGACACTTTGGATGAGTACTGGTCATTTATTCTGTAAAATGCCTCTCACTTTGTGTTTGTTGAATGTTTTCTCATGATTAGACCGAGACCATGTCTTTTTGGCAGGAACATCACAGAAATGGTGTGTATCCTATCTGAGGGTATGTGATATTGATATATCTTATCACTCATTATGTTAACCTTAAACACCTGGTTAAAGTGGCATCTGCTGGGTTTCTCCACTGTAAAGTGACTATTTTCCCTTTATTTACTTATTTTAGAAACAGGGTCTTGCTGTGTTGCCCAGGCTGGAGTGCAGTGGCACAATCACTGCTCACTGCAGCCTCAATCTCCCAGGCTCAAGCGATCCTCTGCCTCCTGAGTAGCTGGGACTACAGGCATGCACCATTATGCCCAGTTAATTTTTAAAAAAATGTTTTGTATAGACAGGGTCTCGCTATATTGCCCAGGCTGGTCTCAAACTCCTGGCCTCAAGAGATCCTCCCACCTCAGCCTCCCAAAGTGCTGGGATTAAAGGCATGAGCCAGCCACCATGCCTGGTCTATTTTTCATTGATAAATGAAATAGACCATGCCTGGTCTATTTTTCATTGATAAATGAAATAGACCATGCCTGGTCTATTTTTCATTGATAAATGAAATAGACCATGCCTGGTCTATTTTTCATTGATAAATGAAATAGACCATGCCTGGTCTATTTTTCATTGATAAATATCCTGGGAGAAATACTTTGGGACAATGCAAATATCCTGTTTCTCCTCCAACTTTTACCCACTGATTTCAGCATTTATCAGTGGATCCTGCCTGCAACCATTATTACCATGGCATTTGCCTACTAGTGATTTTGTGTTTCCTTCATTTGTTCTCCATTTATTAATTGGAATTCTTCTGTAAGGAGGAGTTGTCCCTTCTCCCCAACTTATCCATTTATTCAATTTTTTTGTAAACTATGGACTCATGGGCATCTATTTTATTCTATGAGCTATAATTCAATACTGTCATCATTTAGTTTCTTGCTCAAGTTATTCTAACTTCAGCCATTGGGAGCTCCTTCAGACTGGCTACTATGCTGTCTTGTCATGCCCCCACCCTTTCTCTAGCACTTTCTTACATTCTTACACCAAAAGACATTACAGCCTCATCTTGTATTTTCCCTGCTTCTGTCCAGAATTAGCCATTATTCCAAAGATCCCGAGTTCCTTTATTGGAGAATGATATTAGACACAAAGATGTGGGTACTAAGTATGCTCGTTGCTGTTGGGGTGTTAATTGCTTCTAGGGCCTCCCAAGACAGAGCTAGGAAATGAAAGCATACATAATAACCCATGCATACACACAGATCAATATCTATTCCTGTATCTATCTGTATACATACTCATGTGTCCTTTCTAATCCACACCATGGTATTCATCCTAACCTTCCCTTTTTATTTTTAACTTTTTTCCTCTGATAGTGAGAAAATAGGCTCTCATTATCTACTCTATATACATTTATTTGTTCAACCTCAGTATCTACATACTTACATATGCCTGTGAGGAACAGATTTACTAACTAGAATCCTGTATTTGTGTGCAATTCTTTTTATCTTTATTATAAATATAGTACCTCCAGGCTTCTTTTTATTAGTGTCAGCATGACATAGCTTTTCCCATCTTTTTACTGTTAATATTTTAAACTCAAAAAAAGCAAGGAGGAAAACAGTATGCTACTATCTGTGTGAAAATGGAAAATAAGTATGGATATATTTGCTCATATGTATACATATAATATCTATGGGAGAGGGAAAACCAAAATATCAGTTTGGAGGTCAACTGATTAACTGGGGGAAAGAGATGAGGGGAAAACTTCGCTGCATACTCTACTATCGTTGAAATTTCTTAAACTTTTTCATTGAGTATAATTCACAAATCATAAAACTCACCCTTTTAAAGTCTACACATCAGTAGTTTTTAACACATTTATATACAAAGTTGTGTAACTATCATCACTAATTCCAGGACATTTTCATCACCCTTAAAAAAAAGCCATGTACCCATTAGTAGTTAATTCCCATACCCCTCACCCCTCACTCACCCATCTACTGCCCTTCACAAGACCCTGGCAACCACTAATCTGCTTTCTGTCTCTATGGATTTGCCAACTCTTGATGTTTCATATAAATGGAATCACACATATGTGACATTTTATGTCTGGCTTCTTTCACTTAACATCATGTTTTTAAGGTTCATCCATGTTGTAGCATGGATCAGTACTTTGTTCCTTTTTGTGGCTGAGTAATATTACATTGTATGTATATACCATATTTTGTTGATGTACTCATTAGTTGACTGTTTTTCTAAATGTTTGAATTATGAAAATATCCATTCAAAAATTAAACTTTAAAAAATAGAAACAAAATGAACAAGCCCTTCTCATAAAAAACAAAAATGTAAAAAAAAAATCAAGCAAATAATGTATGAAAAATAACAACATACAGAAAAGCTTCTTTGACATTTGCCAGGACTCACAGACTCAATAGCAACTTACACTCGCAACTAAAATTTATTACAGCTTGGAATACAGAGGAAAAGTAACAGGAAAAATATACGTATCAGTAGAGTCAAGAGAAGCCCAGCACAAGCTTCCAATGTTCTTCCTAGTTCAAAGCCACACGCACAAGGACTCTCTCTCTCTAGCAGCAAACTACAGAGGCATGTATGGAATGTCTCCACCCTGGGAAGCCCAGTTCTAGTCTCAAGGTCTGAGGTGCAGATGGGTCCTGGTCACATATGCACAGCCTGCTACCAACTGGCCATGGCAACTGTAATGCAGGACCCTAACAATGAATCAGTCATCAATCTTGATCTTGAGCAAAGCAACCCTGACAAGCTGTTATGGCATGGTCCATTGTTCCAGGTGTATACAACACAATAACCAATCAGTGACAAAATGAATGGTGGCCACATTCCCAGGGGATAGTTAAGGTTTCCCTTGGAGACATGCAAAGAGTAAGCCACCAAACCTGCTATATTAACTCTTTCCTCACATGAGATTTCTTTATTGCTAATCCCCCATCACTGGGGTGTGAACTGGAGTTGAGGTACAAGTCACAGAAATAAGGGAGTGAAGAATAGGGATTGGGCACCATTTGACTTCTACTTCACCTATAAACAGGAGTTATTTGTCTTCATGGAAATTATTCTCTTTTCCATTTAAAAAATATAAAGACTAGACACCTCTGCTTTGTGTGGGCTTGCTTTCCCCCGATTATGTCAACCTTTCCAGCTCCTGGAACAGGATCCAAAGTCCTCAGCATGATACACAGAGCCCCACCTGATCTCCCCACCCCCGGGACCTCCCTGCCCTCATCTCCCACTGCCCTCCCCCTTCATGGCTCTGCTCCAGCCACGCTGGGGACCTTGAGTTTCCTCACGCACACCAGGCTGCCGCCAGCTTCAGGGCCTTAGCTGTCGCCATTCTCTTTGCCTGGAATGTTCTTAGAAATCCTCTTCACTGTCCCCTCATCTCCTGCATGCCTCTCCTCAAAGGTCACCTCATTGGAGGCCTCCTGGCCACTGTATCTAAAACGGTAGCCCCTGCCATTCTCTGCACCCTTTCCTCACACCTGACAATATATTGTTATCCTGAATATTTAACTATTTTTTACCTGCTCCTCCTCCAACTCCCAATGAGAATGTCTGCACCATGGAGGCAGGGACTGTTTCTGGTTCACGGCTAAGTCCCAAGGCCGTGAACCAGAAGGGGACAGCTGTCACACTCTGCAGTAGTATATGATAGGCACACACATATCACACCACTTCTAGGACTGCTCACTCTCCAGTGTTCTGTCTTTCCAGTGGCTTGTTGCTGCTATTTTTTCTGTCATGCTCTTGGTCCATTTTCCCTTGCTCTCTTTCTTAATTGACCATAATTATAGAAGTACATTACCAATCACTTCTAAGATGAACACTTGTTCACTTTTTAACATCTAGGACATTGGGATGCCCATTACGATCAATGGCATATTGTAGGGGATGATGAATAAATGGGGGACATAGTTATCAGTTTTTACAAAAGAAAAACTGGTCGTGTTACAGTGGAGAAATCCAGTAGATGCCACCTTAACCAGCTGATTAAAGTTAACATAATGAATAAGATATATCAATATCCCATACCCTCAGATGTCATGCACATCATTTCTGTGTGTGGGTTTCTTTTTTATTTGCCAAAACCACATGATCTCAGTCTAATCATGAGAAAGCATTCAACAAGCACAAGGTGAGATGTATTTTACAGAATAACTGACCAGTATTCATCCTAAGTGTCATGGTCATGAAAGACAAGGAAAGACTGGGAAAGTGTCACAGGTTGGAGGAGACTAAGGAGATATAAGGAATAAATGCCATGTGGGATCCTAGATTGCATCCTGGAACAGAAAAATAACATTAGGAAGAAAATTGGTGACATTCAAATAAGGTCTCGAGTTTACTTAAGAATCTTGTACCAGTGATAATTCCCTGGTTTTGATAACTGTGCAATGCATGGCATGTAAGTTGTTGACATTAGGGGAATCTGGATAAAAAGTATACAGGAGTTTCCTGTATCACTTTTGTAACTTTTCTGTAAGCCTAAAATTATTAATATTTCAAAATAAAATGTTTAAAAGGCGAGGCTAAACTATCAATATGTATTTGTTTGGGTACCATTAGGTCGGTGCAGAAGTAATTGCAGTTTTTGCCATTGCTTTCATGGCAAAAAACACAATTACTTCCGCACCAACCTATAATTGTAATTCTATTTTCCTTTCAAAAGAGGTTTTTGAAATGTCCAAAATAGCATTGACTTTTACCAGTCAAAGATACTTCCCTTTAAAGGTTAGCATCATAGAAAATAGAGATCCTTAAATAAAATGTTATTTTCCTTGACTCTCAAGATGACAGCTGCTGCTTATGTGTCTTTATAGTGTAGACAGATCTCTCTGATGGAGCTGATAAATGGTGCTAAGTCTTGCATAATCCAGTGACCCTTGGGATTGTGTTGCTAGGCGTCTAGTTTCTGGTAAACTTTCCCTTGGCAAATAGGGATGAGTAAGTATTCAGTCAAAAATAGTCAAATTTTAAACTAATGAAAACTGCTGTGACTAGTGTTGCTATTGCAGAATATACTGGTAACTTGGGCCAGTTTGACCTACAAGGATAGATTCATATCGATATGCTTATACAACAGGTTTCACTTGTCAAAATATTATTTTTCTCGTGATCATATGTGATTTTGAAGACACGGCATGTGACTGTTTTATGTGCATTCCTTACCCAGTTCCAATTTTTTAAGGAATGTATATAGGTTAGCTTGAGTATCCTCTAACTATGTCTGCTGCTATGGCCTTTACCAGGAAATTCTTGGCACAAAACTACCCAAAGTGGTAAGAGGGGTGGACAGATGTGATTGGTGTTGATCTGTCATAATGAAATAATGACAACATTTATATCCTTCCTGGATTAAAAGTGACTGATAACACATTGCTTCAAGTATAAAGGGAAAGGTTCAAGACATCATGATATTGCTGAAGCAGAATAACTTGGCTATGAAAACAATCACAAAGATTGATTTTGTTTTAAAAATGATGACCCTTCATTAAATCCAAGGAACATTCACTAAAAATACCAACCTAGATCAATGGCAGACTGTAATATCAAGAAATTGGCATAGAATGGATTAAGCGATACTTTGAAGAAAACTTTGGAGACAGATTATGCCAAGTCCACAAGGCAACAGAGTCAAAAACAGCTGCATACCAACATGATATGAGACCATTCTATGTAGCTGGAAATTAATCCATGGACTACACTAGATTTCCATTTAAAGATGGTGCTGCCTTCATCACTGAGCACTCAACATTCATGGATTGATAGGCACAGCACTTCAGCACAATACACAATCAGCCATCCAATTTGCCCTTCTTATTTTCATAACATTCCCTCATTATGAGGTGAGTTAGAACATTGTATCTGTTGTACCTGTTATTAAGGCAATAACCATCATCTGGTAGAGTAGCTAGTACTAATAGAATTCTTACACAACAACAACAAAACAAAACAAAAACAAAAGCAGCAGCCCAAAACTCATCAAATGATTGTTTCAGTTATTTAATCACTCATGAGAGAAGAAATAGTACACAGATGAAGTTCAACAGTGTTTCAATTATAAAAACTCAGGAGAAGTAGGAAATGCTGCAGTAACCACTGGGGTATGTTATTTGTATATTATAGATATGATACTAGCACAATGCACATAGGTCAATTACCCTCAACTTAATTTAACCTTCATGCATGTCATGGATAAGAACTACAAAGCTCTTCTGCAGACATGGAACTTTGTTTAATGTGCTATCTAAATGGCAAACTAAGTAATTGTTTGAATGGCTTTATATATTTGAAATATTAAGGTTTTCACTAAAATATGAGAATGTAAGGATTATGTAAATCATCTTTACCCTGTGTAACTGGTCATCAGGATATTAACATGATGCAAACATTACTTTAAAAACACTAGATACAGTGAGTAGACAACTTATTTAAATAATTAAGTGGCTTATTAATATTCATTGGCTATTATCTATTTTGTCTCTGAATTAAACACTTTCCAAGCTCTAAAGTTGTAGTGCAGCACGCATTTTGTAAACAGTCATCTTCCCTAGTACTTTTCTTCAAAATGTTTAGTTTATGGCACTCTTTTGCCTTTAAATGGAATTACTGACCTGAGTTTATTAATGATTAGGAAGATCACATATCTCCTTTCACATTCTATGATGTTTGGAAAGATAGAATTTACAAAGCCTGCAAGGAACTCTATATCAGAGTAACCACAAAAACAGTTATACTTAGCTTGAACAACTAATAACACACAGCAACTAGATTTGGTCATGTACATTTGGAACATGAGTTTGTAATTTTAAATAATAAGCCCTAACTAAATAGAACTTTGTTAAAGAATGCCTACAACAAACATTTAGTTGATAGGAAGAAAACCTTTTATTTAATTCACTTTTATAGTGATATATGGTTTTCCATTTGTACTAGCTTACTGCAATCTCCACAATAATCACAGAAGTTAGGTACAGAAGATACTATCTATCTGTTACAGATGAAGTTACTCAAGGATTGTGAGGTTAAGTTGCCCGAGGTCAGATACAGTAGTGAGGCTGGGACTGTACCCCAGATCTCCTGAAACAACAATGCAAAGTTTCTACTGCAGTTCCTGACCCTCTATATGGACCAGATGAAAGATACCTCATTTTTCCCCCAACTAACTCAGTACGCTTTTCCACTTCAAGGCACTGCCCAATCCTGTAGCTGCAGATTTAAATAATACACAAAATAATTGTAGATGAAACTTAAATGAAACCAAAATGAAGAAAACAAAATAAGTTCTTTAGTCATAATGTCTACCACAAATAAAAGCAATTCAGAGATTTTCAATGGTAGGAATTACCTTTATCTTTACAATAACAAGTTTCTATTCTTAAAATGGAATGGTCTGCAAAAAAAAAAAAAAAACAAAAAACAAAAAACTAGTAATCACGAAATAAGTAAAAGTAACCCTTTAAGTACTACAGGTTAAGCATCTTTAATCCAAAAACCTGAAGTATAAAATGCTCCAAAAGCCTCAACTTTTTAAGTGCCAACATGATGTCACATGGGTGGCTGAGATAATGACACTTTTGTTTTCTGATAGCTGAATGTACACAACTTTGTTTCATGCACAAAATTATTTAAAATATTGTATAAAATTACCTTCAGGCTATGTGTAAAAAGTGTATATAAAATGTAAATGAATTTCATGTTTAGACTGGAGTCCCATCCCCAAGATATCTCTTTATGGATATGCAAATATTCTAAAATCCAAAAAATCGAAAACACTTTCAGTCTCAAGCATTTCAGATAAGAGATACTTAACCTGTATATCGCTTAAGAAAATGTTTCCTGAGGAAACCATCACACGAAGGGATACATCTCTGTTAGCCAATGCAGCCATAAATAAAAATGTTAATGAGGTAAAATTGGTCATGATGAAGGTAAAACAATATCAAGAAACTGAAAAGGTTCTTGTTAAGCTTAATTCATTTTGACATATTTTGAAAAAAGTCTCAAATGCATTGTAGCAAATCTTATTAATTAAACCAGAAATCCATTATAATTTATTGCTTCTATGTTTTAATTTATACTTTTTATCTTTAATTTAAGGATAACTATGAATAAAACATGAAAATCAGTGCATTTTCTTTTTCTGCAATCATATACATCCTGTCCTATATAATACCTCATCTGGCCTCATATTTTGTTTATAATCTAGTATGTAATACTCAGGCTTAATGACCTTAGTAATAGGACTTTCCTTACAAAATATACTCACACATCTGAAATTGGTCAATCACCTGTCCAGGAGGAAAATTAAGTGAACCTAGTTTTGTAGCAATACGTTTAAGTTAAAGGTTCAAAATATACTTTGAGACGCTTCAAAATGCCATAATTTTCCTTCTGGAAACCTTATACTCCCTCAGTCTGACTTTAGTTATCCTCTGAAAGCTGACGAGTCCCTCCTAAGTGCATTTTGGTACTATGGATAATATGCTATAATTCAGTGAAGGGCTTCTCTAGGTTACATGGGGATTATGATCACTGTAACATCTAAATCATATACAAAAAAGTAAACGATAGCAAGGCTACAATCCCTCACTCCTACAAAAATTCTTCAATTTTTATTCTTTAAGTATATCTGTTTTGATAAGTGGTAAGTGGTCTTTGGTGGAATGAGCTTTAGACTTGGCTTAGCTCTACAAACACAAAGACTTAAGACATTTTGTCGTTAAGACATTCTGACTTTAAGACCTTCTATCTTGACATTGTTTTTTTGTTAAAAAAAACAAAATTTATCACTTTCATGCTATTATTAATTTTACTCATTTCAAAGCACATCATATTTCAAAAAACATAGAAATCAACAAATTTAAATTATGTGCATTCAGATGGGACTCACCTTTAGAGAATCAAAACAGGCCACCACACGACCATTTTCCACATGGCAAACTCTTGGTGGATGGGCAAACTTGCAATCTGCATCAGCTCGAGAGCAAGTTCCTCTCTGAAATTCTCTACAGACTTCTAAAGTCAGCCACTTGGTATCACGAATCAGGGCAACATTGACAGCCGTCATATTGAAAGCAAAATTAAAATCCAATGTACCCTCTTTAGGACAATATTACTGTGGACTATTAAAGGATTAAAAATGAATTCAAACTAAGTGTGAAGAGATAACAGGTTGCTTTGGTGAAATGTCTATTTGTTAACACTTAGGTTTTCATTAAAGTCAAATCTGGTCTAGTCAAACAAAAAGCCAAATCATAAAAACTATCAGAATAACTAAAAATCAAATAAGAGACCAACTCCTAAGAAGCCAACTGTTAAGATAATGAATGCTTTATTTTGTTCCTTTGCCGAATTTATGTTAAATAACCGGCAGACTTTCAAAAGAATTCTGTGCTCTGCAGTTGATGTTTTCAATTATTCTTGCAAAAAACATATGCTGCTGGCTGCCCTTCGATTTGTGGAATGGTCTCAGATCAGGGGGAGAAAAGTTTTTCTCCCTATTTATTAGCTTTAAATAATAAGATTGGGAAGGATGTTAGAACCCAAAAAACGTTTTGTTGCAAAATCAAGTGGAGGGAAAATGACTAAGAAAATTGAGAATCACAGAAAAAAGAAATGGACCAGCTGCTGATAGTAAACTACAAGCACACCAGGTTCGGCGGGGAGGTGGAGAGGGCAGGGAACGGTATGGTAGGGAGAGGGGTTTATAAAGAGACAGCTCTAGAGTAGAATCCAAGCAGCAGAGTTTTCAGAAAAGGCACTTTTCAGAACCTGCAAGAAAAAAATAAATAAAATTAGCTAAAATAATACAATGTTGCCTCACATGAGGTGGGGTGGAGGATGGAAACGTAAAATGTGCTTCAGATAAAGAAAAAAGTCATTTGAAAAGACATTTTTTTTTCTGTGTAGGCTCCTTAGTCTCTATGAAGGGAAATTGGAGCAACTCAGAAGAAGGTTTCAGCGTATACAAACAAGTGAGACAGAATGTGCTGTTTAATGAAATAGATTAAATATTATGCAGCTTTAAAGTATGCAGTTTAACTCAGTGTGAACCAGCTACAATTTCTAGCAACAGCTGAGAAGATACAGGAAAGGTTAATTTATTGGCATATGCCATAAACACATACCGAAATAGCATTAACGCAAAAGTGAGCTCTGAGTATTAGAAAAATCAAATAACTGTTAACTTCATCAAAAAGTGAGATTAAAGTTCTTAAAAATATTTCGTTTAATTTTTTCGACAATATTTTCAATGATTTTACAAAATCTAAATCTTCTCTTTGTCTTTTCCATATTCAAGATGCAATTAAGTATCACCTGACTTTTCAAATATCATTGAGAAATTAAATACCTAGAAAATTCAAGCAAGCTTATCTACTCAAGAGCAAAACATGTTTTTCTCTGAGTCATTCTTCATGGAAATCATTCTAAAATGTATTCTGTGTAACTTTGCCTTCTTAAAAAATATCAAACATAATTTGGCCTCTAATTAAAGACTTGGGACCATTAATGTATTAGGAAGTATAATAGTTCTCTTTAAGTGGCAGACTGTTAATTGTCATATCCACTGTCACTTCTCTGTCACACTATCTACCACAGTGAATTTTCCAGCTCTCTTCCAAAAAACCTAATAGCCAGTCATGAATGTTGAATAACAATTAGTTACCCACTGAATGAGGGGCCTGTGGAACAAGATGCAGAGCTTTCTTGCAGAAGTTCTATGACTGCTCTTACTTCTATGCAGGCCCTTCTGCATCAAGTTACATGCAGGACCATGTTCTAGAGGGTTGAAGTTGCAGGCAAATGACTTCTAGGAAAAGTATTTTAAAAATAACCTGATGATAGAAATGCAAAACAAAATCACAATGTGATGACCACTCTCATTAGTCTAACTATAATTTTAAAAACAGAAAAATTGGAGAAATTTGAACCCTCATACATTGTGGCTGGGAATATGAAATGTTGCAGTTGCTATGGCAAACTGTCTGACAGTTCCTCAATTCCGCAACTCAGTATATACCCAAAGTATCTGAAAACAAGTGATAAAGAAATCCTCCTACAAATCCTTGTACATGAATGTTCATAGCAACACTATTCATAATAGCCAAAAGTGGAAATAACCTAAGTGTCCATTACCAGATGAATGGATAAACAAAATGTGGTATATCCACACAATGGAATGTTATTTGGCCACAAATAGGAATGAAGGACTGATGCATGCTACCAGAAGGTTGAACCTTGAAAACATTATGTTAAGCGAAAGAACTCTGTCACAAAAGGCCACATATTGTATGATTCCATTTATATGAAACGTTCAGAGTAGCCAAATCTACAGAGACAGAAGGTAGATTAGTGGTTGCCAGGGGTTGGGAAGAGGGGATAAGGGTGAATGACTGCTTATTGGGTACAGAGTCTCCTTTAGGGGGTGATGAAAATGTTTTGGAATTAGATAGTGGTGATGATTGCATGATTTTTGAAATACCATAACCCAGTCACTGAATTGTACACTTTAAATAGATGAATTGGGTAGTATGTGAATTACATCCCAATAAAGCTGTTATGTATTTTTTAAAAAGTCTAAAGAGACATGACAATCAAAAACAGCCTGACTAGTGATGGGATTAGCTATCCCAAGCTTTCTGAGTTTCTCCTTAGCCAGAGATTTTTCTCAGTAGTGAATTTCAAGAGTAAATTCATTTCCACACTGTAACTGACTTAATGTATTATGAAAAGTACTCCGAAAGAGTATGATATTCCAGCCTAATCCCACAACCCAATTATATAGTCTGCCTGAACACATTTGGAAGGAAAATGACAAAAAAGATCTATCTATCTATACGAGATCTGCTCAAAACATAAACAGTGAGGGTCTGGAGACTTTTTCTACAGAGGTCCATCAAGTATAGAAACATAATAAATGATACATGTGAATTCTGAACTTTTACAAATGAAAAATGCAAACAAGAATTGGCTTCTGGCCATGCATTTTATTCAGAGATAGGGGAAGAAGGAATTTTCTTTTTTCTTTTTCTTTTTAAAAATTTTGGCCTGTAACCTATGATGAAGCCCTGGCCAATTCTTCAAAGCAGTTCTAGCCACCACATGTCTTCCTTCAGACTGGAACTATTTTAGCGGCTGACTCAGAAGAAACTAAGTGCAACACTCAAGGGAGCTGGCGCAAAGATGGGGAGAAGTTCTCTCATGCAGCTCTGTTTGTCTATGTATAAAATACAGGGAGAAGTGTCAGTTTTCTCTGTATTCTTAAGATCAGTTTTGTTTTGAGGATAATATAGCTTTATCTTCACTTCCTTAGACTTAAGTAATAGGAATACAGTTCTGCTTCTTAAGATTTATAGTCCTCTAAAGCAGAACATGAAAAGTTACCATTTCTTAGTGCATTTGTACTTTATTGTACTTGCAGGTTTACAAGTGCTTGTATTTCATTGATGTTTCGATCTCTCAAAAATATTCTAAAGCATGAGTGATAACCCAAAACACTGATGACTGAAATGAAGCTCATAGAGGTTAAACTACTTATTCGAAGTTACAAAGCCTGGTGGTAGAGCCATGACTCCAGGCAAGATCTTCTGACTCCAAATCTCATGCACAGATTCTAGCTGAGAAATGTCATAGATAGCATTGCTTATCTCTCCTGGGAATCTTAAACAAGAGAAACCTGTCATTTTTGTAGAGTACTTATGGTTCATTCTCAGAATTACATTCATGCCTGATGTATCAACATTTTCATAATCTCCGTAAGTTGTGCTCAACCAACATTTATCTAGCATCTACTATGTGCCAGGCATTGTCCTAGTTACTGAACAAGACTGATAAGGTCCTTGCTCCCGTGGAACATGCTATGCTCATTTAAATAGAGAAGTAACTTGATGTACAAGGAAATGAAATGAGTATTAGAATTTATGAAGAGCTGGAAGTAAACACTGGGAATTCTGACTTCAGTACAAACCTCTAACTCACCATGAATGATACACCAAGCACTATGATTTAAGAATACTCTTAAACACACACTCAAACACTACTGCATAGAAGTTAAGTCATCAAGAGGAATACCTTGGAATTACATTGAGACTTATTGCTCCCCATATTTCTCTTGGAGAGGGCAACTACTGTTCTCATTTTACAGATGGGGAAATGAGGGTGGAGAAAGGTTGAGTAATTTAACTTGCACAACTTCATGAAGCTAGCAGGTGATCAAGCCATGGTTCAAACTCAAGCAGCCTGACTCCAGAGTCCCCCCCGCCTACTTAACCATACCACAATACTGTGTTACTCTTATAGCATCTATCATATTCTTCCTCGTGCTTGCTGACTGGGCCCCTTAACCTTTTCTCCCTTATTAGATTTAAACTGCTTGAGCATAGAGATCATGTCTTGCTCAGCATTGCTGGCTCTATCTTGTCACTGGGGGTTACAGTAGCATTCCCCAGGTTTTTCGTTTTGAAAACTATAAAGATTAAATAGTAATTTAACATTAACCCTTCTGTTGTATCACACTAGAAAAGAGTTTTGTCAGTTGGGCATCCTCTAGGCTAGCTGAGCTTTGGCCACCTCTGTTAGTTTTGAATCGATTGGACCTGTGAAGTTGAATATTTTCTCACAATCCTAGCCTTCAAATTGGGATGACAATATCTAGGATTCTTCATACATAGTGCATTCATTCTCCACAAAGAATGACCTATTCCTGTCCATTTGATAGCAACAAGATCGTATAAAAATATGAAATTCCCAGATGATTTCTGTTTGTGTCTTTGGATAGTATGTTCATCTTTGGAATGTTTTTGCTCAATAATAGGTATGATGAAACTGAACTGGTGGTGGGAGTAAGGGTGGGGGAGCTTTCTCTCTGATCCACAGGAAGAAACCTTTCATAAGTATTCTTCCATGAAAATAAAATAGTTAATTTTGACTTTGAATTGATGCTCATCTATAAGAGTCCTAGACAAGACAAAACATAAGGAAAATGTAAAAACTTATATTTTAAAATTACATACATAATAGATTCTCTATTAAGTGCAACCTTTGAAAAAAAAGAACTGCAGATTTTATTATTTTTAAGAATTCACATTTTTTCTCATGGAAGTTATCTTGAAAGTAAAACAAGAGAAGAAAGACATGTTTTCTTCTAATCTAATGGAAACAGTAACTTGTCCTAGAGCTGTTTGCAAGGCCACTGCCATCAGCTACTTTTGCCCCAGTTTTCCTATACTTTCCTTGTGTCCTACTTTCTTTTGCCTCCCCTCCACAAACCAGCACATAACAAGAACACTGCCAGTGCCTGGTCCAGAAGATCACAAAGATATTTGGCACCTAAACCAATCCTAAAGAGGTCTTCCTTTAAATGCATTTATCAACCCCTGAATAAACAATGAAAACAATGTTTTCTTTCTTTCCATTTTAAGCTTTCCTTACATCTGTATTACTTCTGAATTTCTTGTGGTCATTTATTTTGGCTCTACAAATATATGACACACCTGCCATACACTGCTTGAATTGGGTGGCTGACAAGATTTAAAAGCCTTCAAGTTTTCAAATTTGCTTCAAGTTCTATTTCCCTCACGTGTTTTCATTAGTGGTCCACCACCACACGTTCTGTAAGGAATATAAGAGGTGCTCAGCACGGCAGATGGAAACCATGATTTCATAGGCATCCTATGGAAAACCAAGTCTTCTGTCCAGAAAAAAAAAATTGTCGTAAAAAATAAGGATATTTTGCCTACAGAACTTTTTCATTAACTTTTTTTTAAAGCTTTGCTGCATTTTTTCATAATACTCCTGGGATAGTAAATTCCATATGTCTTTTTTCAAAAAGCAGGTAAGTCAACTTATTCTATTTTGCAAAACAATTAAACACCCCAACTCAGTTCATACATATAATCATAAAAGGAAAAAATAGGTGCAACAGTGTCTCTTTTGAAAATCACTTTAGCAATGGATAAAATAATGTTACTGGCACATCTTTTTTAAAAAGATGTGTCCATTTTTAAATAGTACAAGAACTTGCTAATAAATGCCATTTAAAGTTTTATTATCATTATTATTTTTTAATTGTACTTTAAGTTCTGGGATACATGTGCAGAACGTGCAGGTTTGTTACATAGGTATACACGTGCCATGGTGGTTTGCTGCACCCATCAACCCGTAATCTACATTAGGTATTTCTCCTAATGCTATCCCTCCCTTAGCTCCCCACCCTCCAACAGGCCGTGGTGTGTAATGTTCCCCTCCCTGTGTCCATATGTTCTCATTGTTCAACTCCCACTTATGAGTGAGAATATGCAGTGTTTAGTTTTCTGTTCCTGTGTTAGTTTGCTGAGAATGATGGTTTCCATCTTCATCCATGTCCCTGCAAAGGACGTGAACTCATCCTTTTTATGGCTGCATAGTATTCCATGGTGTATATGTGCCACATTTTCTTTATCCAATCTATCATTGATGAGCATTTGGGTTGGTTCCAAGTCTTTGCTATTGTGAATCGTGCTACAATAAACATACATGTGCATGTGTCTTTATAGCAGAAAGATTTATAATACTTTGGGTATATACCTAGTAATGGGATTGCTGGGTCAAATGGTATTTCTGGTTCTAGATCCTTGAGGAATCGTCACACTGTCTTCCACAATGGTTGAACTAATTTACACACCCACCAACAGTGAAAAAGCATTCCTATTTCTCCACATCCTCTCCAGTGTCGGGAGATGGTATCTCATTGTGGTTTCAATTTGCATTTGTCTAATGACCAGTGAAGATGAGCTTTTTTTCATATGTTTGTTGATCACAGAAATGTCTTCTTTTGAGAAGTGTCTGTTCATATCCTTCACCCCTTTTGATGGGGTTGTTTGTTTTTTCTTGTAAATTTGTTTAAGTTCCTTGTAGATTCTGGATATTAGCCCTTTGTCAGATGGATAAATTGCAAAAATTTTCTCCCATTCTGAAGGTCGCCTGTTCACTCTGATGAGAGTTTCTTTTGCTGTGCAGAAGCTCTTTAGTTTAATTAGCTCCCATTTGTCAATTTTTGGCTTTCGTCACCATTGCTTTTGGTGTTTTAGTCATGAAGTTTTTGCCCATGCCTATGTCCTGAATGGTATTGCCTAGGTTTTCTTCTAGGGGTTTTATAGGTCTTATGTTTAAGTCTTTAATCCATCTTGAGTTATTTTTTGTATAAGGTGTAAGGAAGGGGTCCAGTTTCAGTTTTCTGCATATGGCTAGCCAGTTTTCTCAATACCATTTATTAAATAGGGAATCCTTTCCCCATTGCTTGTTTTTGTCAGGTTTGTCAAAGATCAGATGTTTGTAGATGTATGGTGTTATTTCTGAGGCCTCTGTTCTGTTCCATTGGTCTATATATTTGTTTTGGTACCAGTACCATGCTGTTTTGGTTACTGTAACCTTGTAGTATAGTTTGAAGTCAGGTAGCGTGATGCCTCCAGCCTTGTTCTTTTTGTTGAGGATTGTCTTGGCTATACGGGTTCTTTTTTGGTTCCATATGAAATTTAAAGTAGTTTTTTCCAATTCTGTGAAGAAAGTCAGTGGTAGCTTGATGGGGATAGCATTGAATCTATAAATTACTTTGGGCAGTATGGCCATTTTCACAATATTGATTCTTCCCATCCATGGGCATGGAATGTTTTTCCATTTGTTTGTGTCCTCTCTTATTTCCTTGAGCAGTGGTTTGTACTTCTCCTTGAAGAGGTCCTTCACATCCCTTGTGAGTTCGATTCCTAGGTATTTTATTCTCTTTGTAGCAATTGTGAATGGGAGTTCACTCATGATTTGCCTCTGTTTGTCTGTTATTGGTGGATAGGAATGCTTGTGATTTTTGCACATTGATTTTGCATCCTGAGACTCTGCTGAAGTTGCTTATCAGCTTAAGGAGATTTTGGGCTGAGACGATGGGATTTTCTAAATATACAATCATGTCATCTGCAAAGAGACAATTTAACTTCCTCTCTTCCTATCTGAATAAACTTTATTTCTTTCTCTTGCCTGATTGCCCTGGCCAGAACTTCCAATACTATGTTGAATAGGAGTGATGAGAGAGGGCATCCTTGTCTTGTGCTGGTTTTCAAAAGGAATGCTTCCAGTTTTTGACCATTCAGTATGATATTGGCTGTGGGTTTCTCATAAATAACTCTTATTATTTTGAGATATGTTCCATGAATACCTAGTTTATTGAGAGTTTTTAGCATGAAGTGCTGTTGAATTTTATCAAAGGCCTTTTCTGCATCTATTGAGATAATCATGTGGTTTTTGTCATTGGTTCTGTTTATGTTATGGATTATGTTTATTGATTTATGTATGTTGAAATAGCCTTGCATCCCAGGGATGTAGCCGACTTGATCATGGTGGATAAGCTTTTTGATATGCTGCTGGATTAGGTTTGCCAGTATTTTACTGAGAATATTAGTCCCTCTTTTTCTTTTGTTTGGAATAGTTTCAGAAGGAATGGGACCAGCTCCTCTTTGTACCCCTGGTAGAATATTGGCTGTGAATCCATCTGGTCCTGGGCTTTTCGGGGTGGGCAGGCTATTAATTACTGCCTCATTTTCAGAATTTGTTATTGGTCTATTCAGGGATTCGACTTCTTCCTGGTTTAGTCTTGGGAGGGTGCATGTGTCCAGGAATTTATCCATTTCTTCTAGATTTTCTAGTTGATTTGCATAGCGGTGTTTATAGTATTCTCTGATGGTAGTTTGCATTTCTGTGGGATCAGTGGTGATATCCCCCTTATCATTTTTTATTGTGTGTATTTGATTCTTCTCCCTTTTCTTCTTTATTAGTCTGGCTAGTGGTCTATCTCTTTTGTTAATCTTTTCAAAATCCAGCTCCTAGATTCATTGATTTTTTTGAAGGGTTTTTCGTGTCTCTAGCTCCTTTAGTTCTGCTCTGATCTTAGTTATTACTTGTCTTCTGCTAGCTTTTGAGTTTGTTTGCTCTTGCATCTCGCGTTCTTGTAATTGTGATGTTAGGGTGTCAATTTTAGATCTTTCCCGCTTTCTCCTGTGGGCATTTAGTGCTATAAATTTCCCTCTAAACACTGCTTTAGCTGTGTCCCAGAGATTCTGGTACATTGTGTCTTTGTTCTCATTGGTTTCAAAGAACTTATTTATGTCTGCTTTAATTTCATTATTTATCCTGTAGTCATTCTGGAGGAGGTTGCTCAGTTTCCATGTAGTTGTGCAGTTTTGAGTGAGTTTCTTAATCCTGAGTTCTCATTTGATTGCATTGTGGTCTGAGAGACTGTTATGATTTCCTTTCTTTTGCATTTGCTGAGGAGTGTTTCACTTCCAATTATGTGGTCAATTTTAGAATAAGTGCGATGTGTTTCTGAGAAGAATGTATATTCTGTTGATTTGGGGTGGAGAGTTCTGTAGATGTTTATTAGGTCCATTTGGTCCAGAGCTGAGTTCAAGTCCTGAATATCCTTGTTAATTTTCTGTCTCATTGATCTGTCTAATATTGACAGTGGGGTGTTAAAGTCTCCCACTATTATTGTGTCAGAGTCTAAGTCTCTTTGTAGGTCTCTAAGAACTTGCTTTATGAATCTGGGTGCTCCTTTATTGGGTTTATATATATTTAGGATAGTTAGCTCTTCTTGTTGCATTGATCCCTTTACCAGTATGTAATGCCCTTCTTTGTCTCTTTTGATCTTTGTTGGTTTAAAATCTGTTTTATCAGAGACTAGGATTGCAACCCCTGCTTTTTTTTTTTTTTTTTTTTTTTTTTTGCTTTCCATTTGCTTGGTAAATATTCCTCCATTCCTTTATTTTGATCCTATGTGTGTCTCTGCACATGAGATGGGTCTCCTGAATATAGCACACTGATGGGTCCTGACTCTTTATCCAATTTGCCAGTCTGTGTCTTTTATTTAGGGCATTTAGCCCATTTACATTTAAGGTTAATATTGTTATGTATGAATTTTATACTATCATTATGATGCTAGCTGGTTATTTTGCCCGTTAGTTGATGTAGTTTCTTCATAGTGTCGATGGTCTTTACAATTTGGTATGTTGTTGCAGTGGCTGGTACCGGTTTTTCCTTTCCATATTTTAGTGCTTCCTTCAGGAGCTCTTGTGAGGGAGGCCAGGTGGTGACAAAATCTCTCAGCATTTGCTTGTCTGTAAAGGATTTTATTTCTCCTTCATTTATGAAGCTTAGTTTGGCTGGATATGAAATTCTGGGTTGTAAATTATTTTCTTTAAGAATGCTGAATATTGCCCCCCCACCCCCACTTCTGGCTTGTAGGGTTTCTGCAGTGAGATCTGCTGTTAGTCTGATGGGCTTCCCTTTGAGGGTAACCCAACCTTTCTCTTTGGCTGCCCTTAACATTTTTTCCTTCATTTCAACCTTGGAGAATCTGACGGTTATTTGTGTTGGGGTTAGTCTTCTCAAGGAGTATCTTTGTGGTGTTCTCTGTATTTCCTGAATTTGAATGTTGGCCTGTCTTGCTAGGTTGAGGAAGTTCTCCTGGATAATATCCTGAACAGTGTTTTCCAGCTTGGTTCCATTCTCCCCATCACTTTCAGTTACACCAATCAAACTTAGGTTTGGTCTTTTCACATAGTCCCATATTTCTTTGGGGGCTTTTTTCATTCCTTTTTATTCTTTTTTCTCTAATCTTGTCTTCACGCTTTATTTCATTAAGTTGATCTTCAATCTGTGATATCCTTTCTTCTGCCTGATCAATTCAGCTATTGATACTTTTGTATGCTTCACAAAGTCCTCGTGCTGTGTTTTTCAGCTCCATCAGATCATTTATATTCTTCTCTAAACTGGTTATTCTAGTTAGCAATACCTCTAACCTTTTTTCAAGGTTCTTAGCTTCCTTGCATTGGGTTAGAACATGCTCCGTTAGCTTGGAGGAGTTTGTTATTACCCACCTTCTGAAGCCTACTTCTGTCAATTCATCAAACTCATTCTTCGTCCAGTTTTGTTCCCTTGCTGGCAAGGAGTTGTGATCCTTTGGAGGAGAAGAGGCATTCTAGTTTTTGGAATTTTCAGCATTTTCGTGCTGGTTTTTCTTCATTTTCATGGATTTATCTACCTTTGGTGTTTGATGCTGGTGACCTTTGGATGCGGTTTTTGTGTGGATGTCCTTTTTGTTGACGTTGATGCTATTTTTTTCTGTTTGTTAGTTTTCCTTCTAACAGTCAGGCCTCTCTGCTGCATGTCTGTTGGAGTTTACTGGAGGTCCAGTTCAGTCCCTGTTTGCCTGGGTATCACCAGCAGAGACTGCAGAACACCAAAGATTGCTGCCTGCTCCTTCCTCTGGAAGCTTTGTCCCAGAGTGACACCCACCAGATGCCAGCCAGAGCTCTCTTGTATGAGGTGTCTATCAACCCCTGCTGGGAGGTTTCTCCCAGTCAGGAGGCATGGGGGTCAGGGCCCCACTTGAGGAGGCAGTCTGTCCCTTAGCAGAGCTCAAGCACTGTGCTGGGAGATCTGCCACTCTCTTCAGAGCCAGCAGGCAGGAACGTTTAAGTCTGTTGAAGCTGTGCCCATAGCCTCCCCTTCCGCCAGGTGCTCTGTCCCAGGGAGATGGGAGTTTTATCTATAAGCCCCTGACTGGGGCTGCTGCCTTTCTTTCAGAGATGCCCTGCCCAGAGAGGAGGAATCTAGAGACGCAGCCTGGGTACAGTGGCTTTGCTGAGCCATGGTGTGCTCCACACAGTTCAAACTTTGAGGTGGCTTTGTTTACGCTGTGGGGAAAAACTGCCTACTCAAGCCTCAGTAATGGTGGACACCCCTCCCCTCACCAAGCTGGAGCATCCCAGGTTGACTTCAGACTGCTGTGCCTGCAGCGAGAATTTCAGGCCAGTGTATCTTACCTTGCTGGGCTCTGCGGGGGTGGGGGTCTGCTGAGCTAGACCACTTGGCTCCCTGGCTTCAGCCCCCTTTCCAGAGAAGTGAATGGTTGTGTCTCACTGGTGTTCCAGGTGCCACTGGGGTATGAAAAAAACTTCTGCAGCTAGCTCAGTGTCTCCCCAAACGGCTGCCCAGTTTTGTGCTTGAAACCCAGGGCCCTGGTGGGGTAGGCACCCAGGGGAATCTCCTGGTCTGCGGGTTGCAAAGACCGTGGAAAAAGCATAGTATCTGGGCCTGAATGCACTGTGCCTCACAGCACAGTCCCTCACAGCTTCCCTTGGCTAGGGGAGGGAGTTCCCTGACCCTTTATGCTTCCCGAGTGAGACAACGCCCCACCCTGCTTCAGCTTGCCCTCCATGGGCTGCACGCACTGTCTAACCAGTCCCAGTGAGATGAGCTGGGTACCTCAGTTGGAAATGCAGAAATCACCTGTCTTCTAAGTTGATCTCGCGGGGAGCTGCAGTCCAAAGCTGTTCCTATTCTACCATCTTCCTCTACACCCAGAATCCACCACTTAAATATGTTAAACTAGCCCAATTTAATATAAAACAGCTGAAAACCTGGATCCTAAACATAGTTGTTATTAAATCACACTCATTAAGTGCTTGCGTATGTGCATGTGACAGAAATCCCAGTGCCATTAAAAGGTCTTCTTTCACCAAAAACTGGATTTCAACTTGAAGACAACAGCAACTTGACACATTCGGCACTTCCAATCCTATAATACTCAAGCATTTGAGATGAATGAAATACTAAATGGGTTCCAAGACTGATTCCATTTAATATATGCGGGGTGATTTTGCTGACAATTCACTCAGCAGACATTTATCAGGCATCCACTATGGCCCAGGCCCTTATCTAGGTCCTGGGGAAACAAAGGTGAACAACACAAAAGCCCTGTCCTTTGACTTGTACATTCAAGTGAGTGGTAGCAGGTGAGGACTGGCCAGAGGGGCAGAAAATAAACAAAGAAATATATTCCATCTTTCATTTTATCCAATCAACAAATATTTAATATCAATGCAAGTAAAACCTTTAAAAATATTAATACACGAAAATACCAATCAATCAACAAACATGTTTTGTATACCAACTACCTGCACAGATCTGTATCACGTGCTTCTTGGGAATTAGTATAACCTTAAGGCACTGCCTCTGCACTCAAGAAGCCCCTAATTTAGTTGGGGAGGTAAGAACAACATATATGATATGTCTGCAAACAATGCAGACAAGAACAAAATTTGGTAACATTAACAACAAATCTGATGACAGTTCAGAGAACAGAACATCACTAAAGTCTGGAGTAGTTAAAGGAGTTTTCAAGAAGAAAGGGGAGCTGGGCCTTAAAGAATGAGAAGGATCTAGATGAAGGCAAGAGAGGCAGATAGTATTTCTGAAAAGGGAAGCAGCATGAATAAGGGCTGGAAGATCAGACTGGGCACCTGGCGTGTGTAGGATGGTGAGCATACATGGGCTGGTTAGGATGGTAGGTTTATACTGGGGAAGAGAAATAATGTGTGGGTGGTTTCTGAAGAACCTGGAAAGTGACCTAAGGAGTATATATTTGTTATAGAAGAAGGAGCCTCTCTCATAGACTTGAAGCAGAGCAGAATCTTACAGGCCATAAATGTAGAATGTTAACAATGATCTGCTCCTGGAAAATTGGTTTACTTAAGGAGCCCACAGCACAGAGTCCGAGTAAAGTTCATGCATTCAACGTACTGTGGAAGAACAAAAGGTGAAGCGAAAGTAGATAAACGTCAGAGTGTTTTTCTCTACTTCACAGGCTCCGTGAGGACAAGATAGAGAGTATTTCAAGACCGGCCAACATAAAAAGGTTGGGAAACAGAAAATTATAGCTTCTTGTTTGCATTTTGCTACCTACCCATCATTTATCAATGACCCCAGTCATCAAGGACACATAGCAGCATTCCTATTTTCTGAACTGACTCAAATACTTTTCAATCTTTATCTCTATAATAGAAATTCCTTTTAAAAATGTAGTTGAACTTTCAACTAGGATGGTTTTTTCGTTACATTTTGCTAAATAATAAGCTCATACCAGGAACTAAATTTGAACAATAACTTTTTGGGTATAATGGCATCCTGTAAATTCCTGCTATAGGGCTTTAACCAGCACCCCTTTCAAACCAGTGGTCTGAAAGTGTTCATGTGGACGGGCATGGTGGCTCACACCTGTCATCCTAGCACTTTGGGAGACTGAGGCGGGCGGATCACTTGAGGCCAGGAGTTCGAGACCAGCCTGGCCAACATGGTGAAACCCCGTCTTCACTAAAAATATAAAAATTATCTGGGCATGATGGCACATGCCTGTAATCCCAGCTACTCAGGAGGCTGAAGCACGAGAATCGCTTGAGCCTGGGAGGCAGAGGTTGCAGTGAATGGAGATCGTGCCATTACACTCTAGCCTGGGCAACAGAGGGAAATTCTGTCTCAAAAAGAAAAAGAAAAAAGAAAGTGTTCATGGTTCTCCCAAAGTACATATTGAATTGAATCAAATTAAATTTTGGTCGCCAAGATATTCATTGATAAGATTTGGTTGAACACTCACTGTTCACCTCCCCATACCAACACACACACACACATACACATACACACACACACACACACATATCAAAAGCTATCACTAAATGTTTATTCATCCTTTAAATAATTATAAACAGCTCAAGTAATTCTCTAGTCAAACATGAGGGTCACGTAAGGATAATTATTTGGCAGAGAGGTAAACTAAGGTAGCATCCATGTGATATAATGTCGTAAAGGGATTCACTACTATACCTAATAGGCATCCTGTGAGGGCTTCCTTACCTGAGTTCATCACTGGCATTATAGCCAAATAAATTCAGATTCTCAATCTCCATACTAAGTACCCTCTCCTTATCAGGAGCACTTATAAGAGAAAAAATCTTTGTGGCTGAAAATGTTGGGAGAGTCCCAAATGTACCCTGATTTCAAAGACCAATGCCAAACCCTCCAGTAGCCTTGAAGGGAGTTTTCTGGGAAAGTGAATTTTCTAGGAAAGTATACAAAAGAGCTCTAACCCTTTGTGTCTCAACTTACTGTTTCTAGAAGCATTATTTCACATTCATATCACACACGACTGAAATACATATCTACAAACCAATTGCCTAGAGTTCATTGGAAAGTTGGCTGCTTTAGTAAAAAGTTATGAGTGAAATGCTGGGAGCACAGACAGGATATAATCTTAAGCTCTACATTTCCCAATCTTTACACAGGCCTGAGGGTATCCTTCTTTAAAAGTTTCTAAAATAAAAATTTTCATTTTTCTCTTGATATTCCAAAGTGATTTATGCTTCACTGGAAATTGTGGGCCTTTCTTTATGGAAAAATTTAGAGGAACTGCAAAATAGGCTTGCTTTTAAACATCTTTTAATTGAATGTTGGCCAAGTAGTCAATGTCCTTGTTAACACTAAAGAAAGTTGTGTAAATATAATACAGTCATTATAAAGTCATCTTCCTGGCCCAGATAGAATAGTTCTCTTCCATCTTCCAAGGTCAATCTCAACAAATCTCAAAAGAAAGATTATAGAACCCCCAAAGTAGAGGGGAGCTGGAAAGGAGATTGGTTTAATTATACCATGAGGTTGGAAAGCAACACCTTACCCCCATAATCTAATACTCATCATCAATAAAAACAATGCTATGAAATCTATCGGTTTCAACTCTGATTTGCCTCAATAAATGGGGAAGCAACTTCTGTGCTGACCTTTGCAAGGCATGCGATTTAAATCCATGTTTTGGATATCAAAAAGCGATATGGACAATCAAGTATACATCAAATATGAAAATATTCCAAATAAAATGGGCTCATAATAGAGTTATCAAAGCCAGTGAGGGACAAAGTAACCTACTGATTACTTCAACCTTGAACAGAGGCCCAGAAGGATTCATTTACTTGGACAAAATACCTAAAATTTTTAGTGTACACACGAAGAGCTCACGCTGTAATTTCATCTTATCTGATATCTTCGCAATCTGTGATCAGAATGGGTAGGCAGAGTCCCAAAAGTTTAACCCAATTGTCCCGGTTCATTTAGTTTGTTTTATTGACAGCTCATATTCATGTTGGAACTTAATTCCTGGCTATGGAGGCATTTTCACACTACTGAAAACCAGAAGGACATCTTCTGTAGCTTTAAATCCCTGGAGAAAGGCAATCCCTTGCTTCTGAGTTATAAAGATTCATTGACCTCTGTGGGCCTGTGTCTTCCATTAATTTCAACACAACTGCCGTGACACCCTTGTTCAGTTTCAGAGAACAACATCTTCTTTGCACACATGGTTTTGTTTCAATTGCCTCTCTACTACAGGTTGTCCAAACTTTGGATTCAGCTTTTCTATCATACTTTACCTGATCCTCTCTACTTTCTAAAACCTGTTAGAATCAGATTTAGTTTACCTGTTTTTAATCATCTGACCCTCCTGGCCACAGTCTGTTGCAAGCCAAAACTCGTGAGATCTGGCACATTTCTTCTGTTAAACAAATAATTTGGTTTGTCCTCTTTCCTGTGTCTACCTCTGTGAGCCCATTTCTCCTGTTATCCTCTGGTCTGGATAAACTGTGTCTACACAAAATATTTTCTATATTAATTTCTAATCAACTGGGACACTGGGAATTGTATTAAGTAAGAATTCTAAGAGTGAGTTTAGGATTCACAAATAACCACTAGAACACAATGAGGAAGATAAATTTGCCTTGCTGAGCATATCATATGATGTATTCTAAAGCCAATCTTTGTTATTAACTAATAGGTATTTGTATCTTCCAAGGCCAATCTATTGATTATTAAGTAATAGATATTAATAATAGTTAACATGTATGGAGCTCTTATTCTGTGCCAGACACTGTGCTAGGCATTTTATATTCATTTTCTCATTTAATCATCCCCAATATCCTATGAGGTACATACTTTTAAAGGGCAACATTAAAATTTCATTTAAAAACCAAATCAGTCTTTCACAAATTTTAATTCTAGACTTGTCACCAAATCATTGTATTGAGTTTTTCAATATTTAAATTTCTCAGAAATCATGAGAGTCATAAACACCAATAAAAAATCTCCAAGTTCTCATTTCCCCCACCCCAGATTCCTGAAATGACAATAAGAAAGCTTACTACTCCCTACCCATGGAAGCCAGAGCATCCTGAATTGCTTATAATTTGGAAGGTATATGTTTTCATACATATCTGGCAAATAAGTTAGAAACTGCTTGACATAGTGGGTTTAAAATCATCATTCAAAAGAACATGTGGTCCAGAAATCTGGCAACCAGCTGGCAGAAGGGAAGCATAAAAGCCCTTGGGCACGGTAGGTCCTTGCTCTAAAAATAAAATTTTTCTACCAAAAAAATGGCTATCCAAATCAAAGTGAAATCTCTGAACCAAGATTTGGAAATTATGAAAAAACTAGGAAGCTATAATACTACAACAAGATTGTCAGTACCTTCACAAATTCAACTCTGTTGCTAACTTGTAAATTTACTATATCAAAATCTGGAGTGTGCAAGTCATAAAAAGAAAGCAAAATTTTTTTAAAAAAGATTTCACCACAAGAGGTTTTCAGGACAAGATCTGAGTAAGAGCCTACATATAAAACAGGGATTTGAAAATAAAACTCAAGGGAAATACTGAAGTCAAACAAGCAAGCAAGTCTGTACATATATGTTGTTAAGTACCAGCATATATGGAAAGTAAGAAGATATCTATAGATTAAGAATCATCTCAAAAATCAACTCAGCTTAAATGGCTAGGCAAAAAAGAAGAAGGAGGCGAAAAAGGAGGAGATGGAGGAGGAGGAGTCGTGGCTTAAATAGTAATTTAAAGAGGGCATTTACATTTATACTGAAGTGAAGAGAAAGTCCATCAAAGCTGATGGATTCCTATACTGTAGGTAGGAATCATGTGATGTAGATATCATCTATGTCACTAGGTACTGAATGGCTTAAACTATTAAATCTGACAGCCATATAATTCCATATACAGAAAGGGAACCAAAATACCTTCATTCTATTTAAAATAACGGTATAATCCTACAAAAGATCATAAAGGTTCTCAGCAAATACAAACTTCTTCAACTCACACTGACATAAAACTAGGCTGAAATTCCCAGGGTCTAATATGGATGGTATTATCTATTACATGTACTACCAAACAATTGTTCCACTGAAGATACTCAAGCCTCAAACAACAAAGCAGCTTTCATATTAGTAATTACGGAAACAACACAACTCATGTTTTCAGGTTTGTCAAAAGTCAAATAAGATTCATTCAGTAAAGGGTAAGAATTTTGAGAATTCTAGAATTGGAAATAACTCTGAAAGATCAAGTCTAGCTCATTACCTTCAGGCAGGTAAATGTAGGCCTCTAAATCTTTTTTTAGGGTAGATGGCTTATATCCATTTATTCAGTGTATATCAATAGCAGTTATCCATAATTAACCTTCTATAAATTTATTCACTAAACAAACAGTAAGAACTAACTCAGGGCCACATAACTAAATGTTGAAGGTACAAACATGGATAAGCCACAGTCCCTCATGTTTACATTTTATTTTCAAAATTTCAAACAAATTTCAAAAAATGTCTTAGTGGATAAGTGATATGATTTTAGGAATCCTGATGTTATATACCCTTCATTAAAAAAAAAAAACTTATGTGTAGGCCCACAAGGTTACTGAAGAATAGGCCAAACCATATCATCACTAGGAACTGGTCCATCTTCTGTTGCTATAAAGGAATATCTGAGACTGGGTAATTTATAAAGAAAATAAATTTATTTTGGCTCATGGTTCTGAAGGTAGGAAAGTCCAAGATTAGGCAGTCCTTCTGGCGTGGGCTTTGTGCTGCTTCAACTCATAGTGGGAAGTAGACACATGCGAAAGAAAAGGGGACAAAGTGGTTGGCCCACTTTATAACAACACACTCTCATGAGAACAAACCCAGTCTTTCTAGAACTGCATTAATCTATTTGTGAGGGTGGAATTCCCATGACATAAACACTTCTTAAAAGCCCCACTGCCTCTCAATACCATTACATTGGCAATTAAATTTGAAGATGAGTCTTGGCAGGGACAAACCACATCCAAACCACAGCAGAACCCATCTATCCCCTGACTATGTTTCTCAGGCCTCTTCCCACTATCACTTGAGCTGTAATTTTGTCTCCCCAACAAACATCCATGTGACTTTCCTAAACTTCAACTCAGCCTCCCTCTAGAGGAAGGCTTCCAAAGCCTTCATGGTTGAAATATCTTCTTCTACCTGATACCTCCTCTTCTTCACCCTTAATCACTCCAGCATGTGCTACAATATGGCTTCTATCAATCATTCTATTAAAACTCCCCTAGATTCAATGACTGCATTCAAGTAGAACATTAATTTGAATTGAATATTACCTCTCCTAGTACAGTACTTGGCATACTAGATTCTCAATAAATACTAGCTGAGTTGAAATTTGTATAAATAATAAAGGTAGTGTGCACTATATAGTAGTTACTCATTAAACAAAACTTCAAATTGTCAGTTGTGTAAGAGTCTCCATATTTAAAACTATTTTTTCTTTCATTTGTTTTCCAAATATGTATTAAGTATTAGTACAAGGCAGTGGACATGGTTCCTGTTCTCATGAACTTTAATAGTCTAACAAACTATAATTTCCATGCCACATACTTAATAAACCTGTGTATAGAAAGAAGAGTGCAACATAAATTTGATTTTTAAAAATATATTTAAAGGTCTTATAGGATTATGGAATGTGCTTCCTCAGAATGGGAGAAATCCTACTTATTCTGCGAGAGCCAGCTTTGGATTTACACCAAGTAAAAGGGATCAATGGGTACTCAAAACACTGTTCAAACAGACATCACCACCATGAACCCATTAAATTAAAGTTGTCTATTTCTGTGAACCCCTTCAGAGCAGAACCTTGCCTGGTGCCTAACACTTAATAGGCTCTCAGTCTACTTTTTATATATTTTTTTCCCTTTTGCAGGTGAGGAAACTAAGACTAGACCCAGAGAAGTGAAGAAAGTGTGTTGTTGTATACACTACAGAATAAGGTTTAGAATCACAAAGACCTGAATTTGAACCTCTGTTAAGATATTTAAACTCAATATCTCAGTTTCCTAGCAGGAATAAGTCATATGACAGATGTGCAAATGCTTTGTGTGAGGTAGGCATTCAATAAAGCCAAGATCCCAGTTAATGACAGATATGGTAAATGGGCTGTTAGGAATTCAAAGAAAATGTTAAAAATGAGTCAATTATAGTATTTATTTGGTGTTTTAGGCTTGACTTCAGCCAAGGTGAAGCTTTAAATAAAGTGTGGGAGAGTGCAAGGGACCTAGACGGAAAAAAGTTAACAGTTGCCTAAGGGATAGAAAACAGAGCTGATGTAACAGCATCCTTAGAGACTATAGTAAAACTTACCCAGACAGTAGCAATGTCAATTAATTAAACAGGCAAAAGTTTTATATAATCAAAATAAATAAAGGTAGAGTGCTTCAAGATGGCACAAACAGAACAAATGAAAGCAATATCTTTTCCAGATCTTTTAAGATTAATTTTTAAATAAGTAAAGTTCTCATGAAAAATTGGAAACTTTAAACAACTGGGTTCTTACTTAAGAGAACAAGAGAAACAAAATTAAATGTCCTAGAATTTTTTGAAACGCGTAACAGTTATCCCAGCATAGCAGAGTGGTTAAGAATAGGATTCTGGAGCCAGAAGGCCTTGATCATCATTCTACTTCTTACTGACTAATTGAAAACCCTGGGCAAGTTACCTAAATAATCTGTACTTCAGTTTCCTCATCTATAAAATGGTGGCAGTAATAGTATCTATCTCCTAGGGTTGTTTTGTAGATTGAAATTAGTTAATATTTGTAAAGGACTTAGAATACTGTCTGGCACAGAGTAAATACTAATTAAGTGCTTCTGAAATAAATCACCTGAACTTATCTCATTCAGTGTAGAAATAGAAATCTGACAAACCTTATTCCATTACTTTATAGTGGCTCAATTTTTTAATTATTACTTTTTATTTCAACAACCTTTGAGGTACAAGTGGTTTTTGGTTACATGGATGAATTCTATAGTGGTGAATTCTGAGATTTTGGTGCACCCATTACCTGAGAAGTGTACCATGTGCCCAATATGTAGTCTTTTATCCCTCACTCTCGCCTCTCAATCTCCCACCATGAGTCCCCAAAATCCATTATATCACTCTGTATGTCTTTGCGTCCTCATAGCTTAGCTCCCACTTACAAGTAAGAACATACGGTATTTGGTTTTGCATTCTTGAGTTACTTCACTTAGAATCATGGCCTCCAGCTCCATCCAAGTTGCTTCAAAAGACATTATTTTGTTCCTTTTTATGGCTGCAATGACTCAATTTTTAAAAAATGATTTGTTATGTATTTGCTCTGAAGCCATCAAGGTTCTTATATAAGTACTTACAAAATTATAAATTCTGGAGATGAACACGGATGAACAAGAAAAAAATAAAGACAAATGGTTCACTTGCTTTCTGTTTTTCCAGAAAGATCTACAGGTAAAAGTTACAGAGAGATATACTTAGCTCAACACAGTGAAGAGCCTTCTCACAGCTTGAGCTTTCCGAAAGTGTTTTGAAATGCTTTTCTGGGTGGTACACTCCTCTTCACTGGATGTCTGTCACACTGGCTGGGAAGTTGGGCTAGAAACCCCCAAACAACCACACAAGGCTAAGATACCATAAGCCAATAACTTATTATTATAGTATCAGAGAGGAAGTGCATTTCTAACCTGTATTCTAGGTACATAGCACTGCATTTGGCTTTTGGGTGACACAAAATGCATACAAGATAGTTTCTTCTCTCAATGAGCTTATAATCTAGTTGAGGAGATAATCTCACACCCCAAAACTATCAGAGGCAGCATATGATTAAGTTCTGAATTTCACTTGCTTTTTTATTTAAAAAGAATATAAAATGACAAGCTTTGCCCTCTTAGAATGCACTCTCTTATCCAATGGCAGTATTTCTTGTAGATCACAATGACTGTATCTATGTAAACAAAAAATAATCATTGCAAGGTTCCTATTTTCCTTTAGCATGAATGGGAATATGGTATATCTAACAAGATATCCCAAGTGCAAAGCACTACATTGATAGCAGATGATTCAGAAAATGCAAGAAATAAAAATAAAAATAATGAACCTACATATTTCTATTATACATAACAATCTGTGCTTTTTATAGGAAGTTGAGTAGTTCAATCATGAATGCAAGCAGACCTGAAACTATGCATTCCCCCACATTTTTGCTTTAATATGAAAGCCTGAGTTACAGACCCACAATGTGGGCAGTGATGATCTACAGGCCAACTCCCTCATTTTTCAGAGAAGACAATAGGACTATAGAGGATAAATGACACAGTCACAAAGGGTGACAGAGCCAACACAAGAGCTCAGTTCTGATAACTGGAGTTGAATATTTTGTTCTACATTTTGGAGAAAGTTTAAATCTCAATCTCTTTCCTAATCTCAATCTCTCTCTCCCTCTCCCTCCCTCTCTCTCCTGTTTCTCTTTACAGTTAAACTCCCAATTTTCATGGCATGATAATACGTGTGGTCAAAGAACTAAAGCAACTATGTCTCTACTTAAAAACCATTCTATTTTTTTGAATGGGAAGTTGAAATAAAGGTTTTCAAAAATTCAGTAGAAATAGACTATTGGCCTCCTTTTGCAAAGCAGACTGTAAAACTGCTGGGAATCTGCTAGAGAAGTTCACAGGTAATTTCACTATTTGATGCAAATTAGTTTTTATACCAATCCAAGCATCAAAGTCCAAAAGAAAGCATAAGTTAGAATGAGTGACAAGCTGGAAGCTAGTTGGTGGAAGAGAGACCACTGCAGGACTTTTTCAGAGACCAAAGAAAGACACAGCCACATGTCTACATACGTATACTATACTGTTAGAAACCAGTGTGTGTGGAGGGGTGAGTACACCTGCACTATGTGTGTGTGTGCATGCATGTGTGTGTGTGTGTGTGTTGTTATTTTTGGACACAGGTGTGGAATCTTATGTCTAATGGTCAAAAAGGAGCTAAAACTACTCACACACTGTATTCAATACGTGACACAGTTCTTTCCTATATAAAATTGCTAGAGCTTAACACTTCACCTGAAACCCAACTAAACCAGACTTTAGTTATTTAGGGCACTTAGAACTAGTAGCAAAACAATTAACTAGGGCAATAGAAGAGAAAGCTATAAGCAAAGAGCCACGGGAAGTTGTCCATATGCATAGGGCCCAGAGCTTTTTAATAAACAAAAAATTTTGAATAACGTAAAGAATCAAGTTCTCCTTTAAAGAAAAACTAAAGAAAGCACATGAGGTGATTTAAAACATTTAAAGTTTGGTGAAAGAAAAGTACTCATAATTACGCACTCTCATTTATTTAAAAATGCATACCAATCTGACTATACTTGGAAGCTGATTGAATATTTATATTGAGGCGGGGCGCCGTGGCTCATGCCTGTAATCTCAGCACTTTGGGAGGCTGAGGTGGGTGGATCACCTGAGGTCAGGAGTTCAAGACCAGCCTGACCAACATGGTGAAACCCCGTCTCTACTAAAAATACAAAAATTAGTTGGTCATGGTGGGTCACGCCTGTAGTCCCAGCTACTCCGGAGGCTGAGGCAGGAGAATCGCTTGAACCCGGGCGGGGCAGAGCTTGCAGTGAGCCGAGATCACACCACTGCACTCCAGCCTGGGTGACAGAGCGAGACTCCGTCTCAAAAAACAAACAAACAAAAAGAATATTTACAATGACCATTTTAATCATTAATTTTCATTAAAAAATCGAATTCAGTTGTGTACTATAAACCTATTCTCATTGTTATCCACACATGGCAAGCCCAGATGGTTACAACTTACAACCATGCACCACCTAGTGGCAGATAACAGAATTGCAAGCATAGTGGCTAGTTAAAAATAAGGAGTTTTGCACACAATTTTAAAAAAAAGTATCCCATAAAATGTTAAGAAATTACTAAAACCACACCTTTTCAATGACTGCTTTTTCTCATTCTGTGGTATTTAAGATATACAGATTATTAGAACTCAATCAATTGCATAGCAATTCCTATCACTGTGTAAGATTTAGAAATAAATAAATTTCTCATTTATAATCTATCAAACAAACATGATCTGTATATGTGCCAAAGTTAACAAAGGTTAAGCCATCACTGTCCCTAAAAAATTTGTCTGCAGTTTTTAAGGGGTTAGGGGAGAATAATGTGGCATGAGATTATGAACATAAAAAATGGATGTATGAGAAAAATAGCTTTTCTTCCTCTGTTTTATGAAAAGATAAAGCACAATATTGTTGGAAATCAGTAGAAATATGAAATAGATTCATTTAATGAAAATACGGAATTAATTTTTTAATCGTGGTTACTAAAAACCACTTTTGATAGAAACCATTTCAAAATACAAGTCCTTGTTTTTGTCTTGGTAAACAGCATATCGTAAACGGAATTAAAACTTTCTCTCATTACTAAAGAACGTGGTTATACTTTTCTTAACACTGAATCCTTGGTAAATTCAAATTTTTCCTAATAATCAAATACAAATAAAACTTCTGTCGACTGTGGGTTTCAGACAGTTGGGTTCTACTTAATTAATATTTCAGTGCACCTGAGAAAATGTATCAGTAGCCCTCAGTGAAAAGAAATAATATAATCATACAATGTAAATAAATATGATGCTAAGTTAAAATCAAGAATATCTTCTCCTCACAATTGCAAAGGTTGATAAAATAACAGTAAAGAATGAAGGGGCTCTTGGTTTTCACATCTAGGTGGGAACTCAGAAGTGAAACTTAAAACACCAAAAAAACATTAATTCCATATGCCATTTCTTTACGAGCTTATTCAGGCCAATAGAAAAATCAGCAAGACCATTAGTGGTAAGTGGAATGGTGCTGTATCAACTAAAGATGTAACCACACAAATGTCTTATTGTATTGACTATCCAAATACATTTTATATGCTAAGGAGAGGTAAGAAGAGCTTGTTTTAAAAACCATCTGGCTGGTGCGGTGGCTCACACCTGTAATCCTGCACTTTGGGAGGCCAAGGCACGCGGATCACTTGAGATCAGGAGTTCGAGACCAGCCTGGCCAACATGGTTAAACCCTCATCTCTACTAAAAATACAAATAAAAAATTAGCTGGGCGTGGTGGCATGCATGTGTTATCCCAGCTACTTGGGAGGCTGAGGCAGGAGAATCGCTTGAACCCGGGAGGCAGAGGTTGCAGTGAGCTGAGATTGCTCCATTGCACTACAGCTTGGGTGACAGAGCAGGACTCCATCTCAAAGTAAATAAATAAATAATAAAAGCTTTTTAAAAAGGGAAGTAAAACGGACTTTTTGGTGCTAAGCACATAGTAGGTTTTCAAAAATATATTAGCATATATAGGATTCTAATATACAGGCTATCAAAAAGCTTACCTCTGGTAAATTACTGTGTGTGTGCATATTTGAACATAGAAAACTCTAGGGCACATCTTGTAAGCTGTAAGCTACTATGTATTCATTTTGTTATGGTAGTGGTAATACTTTTAAATAAATTGGAATATTTGTTGCTCATTACACTATGAATGGTACAAAGCTAAACTTAACTTTAAAAGCTATGATTCTGGAAACAATACATGTGGTTGTTGGCACACACAAGTAACATTTATATCTGTATAATATTATCTTCTCTGTATTATAGCACAGGGTATTGTGAGCATTCACATTCACACAGCACTTGAAAATCCTCATATGATAAGCAAAGTATTATTGATATTTTTTAAAAGTTACACTGGTAAATCGAACTTTAAAAAGTTAGTGTTCTTCATCTTTGTTCTTCTTTTAGTCCACATTTCCATTTTTAAATAATGCACAAATATTTTGAAGCATATATGATATTGATGACAGAAAAATAATTTTCCCTCCAAATACAAATGCATATTTATAAAAAAGTAAAAGGTGTACATGTAAACATTCAATGGTGACACCAGTTCATTTTAGACATTTCCTGAACAGGCTCCCTTATACTGTTATCAGTGAGATATCTAATAATTCTTCAATCATATTTCTTTGAAAAAAGAGACTAAGAAGATTAATATTATGTGTTCTTTTACCTCACAAACAAACTCTATGAGTTTGGAAGTATTTTCACTGAGAGCAGATACTTATTTATGGTGCTGACTCTGGTCCCAAAATAATTTTCTCACTGTGATAATTTCTATGACAAATAATTTTGATTAATATTGCAAGCGCATCATATACTACAAAAGTCCCTAAGTTCACATACAGTTCTTATTACAACACTTCATTTATTGGAAAAATGTCAGGCAAGGAGATCAATAAGAATAAAATTTCAAAAAACAAAACCCTTATAAATTGATATTTGTCTCTTTTAATCAATCTTTGGAAATATTTCTGAAGTGATTTGTAAAACGTTGTTCCCCCTTAGACATAAGACAGTGAAAAAAGTAATGCTTTTTCTGATAATTATAGGTTATGATTAGAAAGAAACTTCAGTAATGCCTTGGAGGATATATTGGGCACTTTGTTAAACGGCCCCAAATGCCTGTGTTTTTGGTGTCTTCATTTCCACTTTTTACAGTTTGTCTATCTTCTTCCTCACTGGCAGCTATTTATTGGCCATGACTTCACTATGCCTCTGCCTCTATTAATTCCCCCACAAACAAACTGATTAAATTTCTGTGGTTTGCAAAGTCACATTCAATCAAATAAACTGTAGCAAACAATTGCTTTGTGTAAGGTATTGAATCAAGAGTCTTTAAGATTTGGGTCTTAAAATATAAATGACATGGGCTCTTGAGTGGTCTTAGAGAGGGCCTTGGGAGGTTCCCTATGAGTATGTTTTAAATGCTTTAGGGCCTGGCCTTCATGAGATCTACAGTGTCTGTTAGAAGTTGAGGTCTGGAAGTAGTATGCCATTTCTTTATGGGATACAGCTCTTCTCTCAGAAGTCTAGCTGATGTTTAGGAAGCAATCTGGGAAAAACTGTTCAGCAAAAGGCTGTGAATGTCACAGAGCACCAATGGCCTGGATGGTGAGGCAGGGGGCTGACCTCATAGTAAACCATGAGCCAGGAATGACACTCAAAATGTTAAACAATTCTTATAGCATGGTCACAGGCAAATCAAGACTGATGGTGTTCTGCCAAGTGTTGCCATATTTGTTGCTGAATCATGGGGGGTTGTCAGGGAGTGAGCATTGGAAAGGGTACTGTAGGCAGTATCTATTTACCAATCAGTAAGGAAGTATTTCAATAAATATTCAATACTATTCAATACTATATGGCCATACACATGCATACTATCAGACTACTACCACACATTCAAATCCCTTGACATTATATGCACAAAGTGAAGTGATATACAAGAGCTTAGTTGGACTTGAGTCAATGAGTAAGAGGGAGGATTAGATTTTCCAGGAAGCCAACTAGGAGAAAGCATAGTTTGCATGCCTAGAGAGAGACACAGCCCTCCTTAAGTCTAAAATACGACTAAAAGGCACGCCAATAATTAGGAAATACTAGGAAACTGGTTATTGCTGTTTCTGTTTATTTATCTTAGTAAAAGCTCTGGAGAATTAGTCACTGAACACATTAAAATTTCTAGAGATAATTACAGCAGGTTATAAAGACTATTTGTTGGTAAGTTTGTAAACCCAACTTAACTGCTTGTGCATTTTATTTAAGGGAAGTTCTGATTAAAAATTAATAATGATAATACACATAAGAACTATCATTAACTCATTTTCTTATTGGTGCTGAGGAAACTTTCTTGTGGATACAACAGTCATATGTTTACATTTAACAGCAATATATTTACATTTAATGGCAAAGATAAAATTGTGATCTAAGTACAACGAGACATTGTTAACAACTTGGTCCCAAAAGGTTAAAAGTGCAAAGTGAATCTCCTGTAAACCCTAGACTAAGTCACACATAGTATAGCATCTTGTCCCAACAGGCTTCTGTTTTTCTGTGCCAAACTAGCTCCATCACTCTTTTAGGCCATTTTCAATGTTTATACTTCTGCTTAATCTTGAAAATGACTATATATCATCACTGTACTGGAAATAATAAATATGAAGCAATATTGAAAGATGAAAGGTTATTAGTAACCTGCATCTGCACTAAGGCAAAAGCAATAATCTCAGTGTTAATTTGTTATTATTCTAAATTACTTTGTATGTGTCAATTTTTGACCAAGCAGAACTCCCAAACACTGCCAAAAACATTTATCAGCAAGAGAGACTGCAAGTCACCACTGAATTGTGGTCCCTAGACAGCATACTGGCCAATGATGCTACTGGCTGACTAAAATAAAATGCCCTTGTAAATCACAAGACTGGCAAACAGAATGGCATCAATGCAGTCAAAAAGTGTAAATCCAACACTGTTTATGCTTTATTTCCTGTGGATTTGTAACTATGCATCAAACATTTTAAAAGCACTGATCCTTTGGCATGAAATCATGTGTGAGCTATAGAGATTTTATCAAGCTAACTGATAGGAGACAGGCATGTGACATTATAAAACTCTGTGACCACGCAAAAGGAGCAGAAAGGAATGTCAACCGTGACCTCTTATTTTCAAGTACAGATACCAGAAAATCTAGTTGGCTTTTGGTGTGAGAACACTCAAAAACTATAGGTCCCTGTAATGGAACATTCAATTTCCAATGACTTGAATGTCATTTAACGGTGAGTGTGTATGATTTATGAAGAACAGACTAATAAAACATGGCATTTCAGTTGAATTGAAAATATAAAAAACAGAAAATATGCACGTGCTTTCCATGTGCAAGGCACTGTTTTTATCATACTCGTATATATTAATTCATTTACTGCTCATAACTATCCTGTAAGGCAGGTTCCATTACTGTACCCATTTCACAGATGAGGAAACTGAGACACAGAGAGGCTAAGTAACTTGGTTCGAGATTACGCAGCAGATGAGTGGAAGAGCTAGGATCAAATTCAGGCATGTTCCAAAATGCTTACTGTCAATCACCACTCTGTACTGCCTCTAATAGGCACAAAAGTATACAAACATAATCTAAAATTTATACATGTTTGTTACCAGAGATTTTGGCACATTAAAAATCCAAGTACTTTCTATAAAATAATAAAGATTACTCAAAGTTCTATTACAATATAGTATCATTTCTGGAGGTGCCAAGGAATGTTAACAGCTCTATTTAAGTTTTATTTACAAACTATGTAATTGTACTATATGGATTTGATGTCAAAATACATGGCCATTTGGTAGATTAGAAAAATGCAGTTTAATTTCACTGTGTTAGTAAAAAGTGAGCATCTTGTTATTGGATGTGTTCAAATATAGAGAAGAATACCGTGGATGGGGTATGTATATCAGATAAGTGAATGAACTAGATCCAGACACAGAACTATACTCAGGGTTTCAGCATCCCCATCAAACATGTCTGCCCATCTCCACCTCAACATTTGTCACAGTGTAGTGTAACTCCTGCTTAGCTGTCTGGCTGACTGTGAGCTCCTTGAGGACACATCTTCATCTCCAGTGTCTGGCTCAATACTACATACAAATAAGTTGTCAACAAGTACATGCTAAACCAATGGAAGTTGTGCGCATCTGTCATATGGAAGACATTGTGCTAGATGTTGGGAAGGCAATGATTTGGTCCACATGTAAGGCAGCACGGCCAAGTGCCCAGTAAATAGTGGGACCAAAAAGGAAGGCATCTGTAAGAACAGAGACAGTTGATGTGGGTCTTCAGGTAAGAAATCAACTGTTCCCATAAAGATCAAAGAATAAGTGGAATCCAAAGTTATTCCAATCCATTGCCTCTGTTTAAAAATAGATCAACAATCCCCTCAATTTAGCTATTGATTCAATTTGTAATTCTAAAATGGGAATAATATAACATATATCATATCTAAGTCAGTACAATTCTTAATAACAGCTTTATTGCAATATAATTCACATACCATAAAATTCACCCTTTGAAAAAGTATTAATTCAGTGATTTTTAGTATTATTTAATAATATCTGCAACCATCACTACAGTCAATTTTATAACACTTTTACTCCCCCACCAAAGAAACCCCATTCCTCTTAGGCTGTGCTCCCACCTCTTCTTCCCTAAGCAGCCACTAACACTAATCTGCTTTCTTGTCCCTGAATTTGCCTTTTCTGGACATTTCATATAAATTGAATCATATCGTAGGTAGCCTTTTGTGTCTGCCTTTTTTCATTTAATACAATGTTTTTAAGGTTCGTCCATGTTGTAGCATGTATTCCATTCCTTTCTATTCCCGAATATTATTCCATTGTATGGGTATGCCACATTTTGCTTACCTGTTCATTAGTTGACAGACATTTGGGCTATTTCCACTTTTTGGCTATCGTGACTAAATCAGTACAATTTTAAAACAACATGATTAGGCTAAAGAAGGACATCTAAGGCAATAAAGGTAATGGTGTTTTGTGAGGCTCAATTTATAGAAAAATGTCTAATTCACTTACATTAACACTAAAATTAATTACTTACATGATCAGAGTTATATCCTCAGTACCTAGAAACATGGTTGACTCATAGTATGTGCTCAATAAAGTATGCTGAATGAATAACAAATGCAAAAACAAAAAAAAACACAAAACAAAAAAACTGAAAGGGGGATGAAAAGGAGAGTGAAATAGGAAAGTCCTAGGGAGCCAAATATCAGGGAAAAATCAAGCTGTAATTTCAAAAACGCTATAGTTCCTCTAGACATTTAACAGTTTACATTAAAGTCTCCTAAATGAGACACTCCTAGAAAAATATCAGGAACTAGCTCTGCTAAATAATAGTAAATCCCACCATAATACAACTTTTAAAAGTCTGAAACATTTAGGGTTGCTATTACTGACAATATTGTGCCAAACAGTCTTACTCTGTACAAATGTATTATTAATCAAATGATGCTTTCCCCCCTCCACTTCTAACAGTTTATAATTCTATAATTTGGAAGTGAATTGTAATGTCTGTCGCATCTGGTGATTCCAGATGTTTACTTCATTCAAGCAGCACTATCTTTATCCAGTGCCCAATCCTAGATGGCTAATACACTGTGAAAGAGACAAGCAGCAAACTCAAGTTCCCAATCAAACCTTTTTTTATATTTCCATAATATAACCATGGGGATTATAGGCATAGACCAATGTTAGAGCATTAAGTTCAAGTTTTGATGCTACTGTTTACTAGCAGAATGTCTTTTGGCATGCTGCTTCCTCTCTCTGAGCCCCATGTTCCCCATCTGTAAAAAGGAGATAAATAAGAACACTAAATTCACAGGGTTGCTGTGAGGATTAGATGAGATAACATGTGCAAAGTGCTTACCACAGAGACTAGCACAGAGTAAGTAGCTGTTACTATTAGAAAAAAGTACAAAATTACATCACTTCTTCCCGCCACTTCTTAATATGATATCAATTATTTTCCCTTTTTTGTCCCTAGTGGATAGTTCTACAGTTAGACCCACTCTGAAACTAAAAACTGGCTATCAATTAATATTACATTAAAATAAAAAGATATGATTAAATGATTTATTTTAGGTCAGTTATTACAAGGGAAAACACAAATGAAAAATTTTCATAACTGCTACACATCTATAATATAACTGGGCCAGGTGCAGTGGCTCACGCCTGTAATCCCAACACTTTGGGAGGCTGAGGCAGAAGGATCGCTTGAGCCCAGGAGTTCAAGACCAGCCTGGGCAACACAGCAGACCCTGTCTATAAAAAAAAATTATTTTTAACTAGCCAAGCGTGGTGGCACATGCCTCTGGTGCCAGCTAGCTACTCAGGAGGCTGAGGTGGAAGGATTGCTTCAGCCCAGGAGTTTGAGGCTACAGTGAGCTATGATCGTGCCACTGGCACTGCAGCCTGGGCCACAGAGTGAGACCCCCTTTTCGTAAAATAAAAATAAATAAAAATACAATGTAACTGCAAGCTACTACATAACTGTGGTTTAAATATAAGTTAAAGATGTTCCTATGTTTATTTGTGTGTGTACATGCTGCAGGGGGGAAGGGAAGATATTTAGCACTTAGGATGCCCTGTTACAAAGTCATTATACATACGTAGTCTGTAAATACACTTTGCAAACAAAAAGAAGACTTGCTATCTAATATATTTTGTTGCTGAAGCAATTTTCCAAGATTATAAGTATAGTGATTTCCTGGGCTAAGATTGCCTTGGGAGGATGCCAGCATTGATATGCTATAGAAGGTTAACTGCAGACATCACACACAACTGGTATACTGAACTTTTCTCCATGTATTTTGTAGATTTGCTTTTTTTCATGTGAAATTGTGTAGGCTTATTGACTAGAGTCAGATAAATTAGCGCCCTTCCCCTTTGTGCCAACTGCTCTACACATGTTAAGGGCACAATTTTCAATTCGAGTATTGGAAGAATCAAATTCCTGCCAAGAAAAGAGGATACAAAAGTTTGGATGTCAACGTGGATACTTAGGAACATTGATGCTGCACCAGAAACTGGGGCTAAAGGGCTAAATGTGAGCTTGCACTTTCAGACAAAAGGGAGTTCTGATGAGGTACAGACACAAGAGAAATTGATTGGAATTTGAATTGGAAGAAGTGAATACCTCTCGAAGATCACAAGTCCTTCAAACTAGGCTTCTCTATCTTTGAATAAGGCAAGGTACTTAGCATCCTGAAGTAAATGCTTCTCTCTCTCAACTAAAATGCAGCTGGGCAGAGATAGAGGCAAAAGCTTTTTACTGAAAAGCCATCTTAAGACATTTTAAGAGGGATACGTTTGGAAATACTCTCTCATCACTCACTTGTGTCTTCCTTGCTGGAATTTTTCCACTTTAAGCTCAACAAACAACTCGTCATTTCTTTGGTATTTATTGTAATATTAATCATACAGATACATACCCCCCAAAAGATAACGCAGTAAAGACTTTTGGGGAAAATACATCTTTTCTATAGGTTTCCCATTTTAATTCTCTTAATTTCATTGTGTAAAACTTGTTAAAAATACTATTTTACAGAGGAAAAGGATTCTGAGAATGTTGATTATTGATACTATCCAAACCCAAAAAGGATCTGTTTGCAAATTGAATTTCTTAACTGAATCCAGTAAATAATCATCATAATATTAAAGCAGAGTGCAGATCCTGAAAGAGGGACTAAGATTCCTATGAGGTGTAGCTAACTGGTAACACAGAACATGGACTTTGAGGGGATATCACACTAAATTAATTAGTTCAGAGACGCACTGAGTTCACAACTTGATTAGAGGGCTGGCTGATTCCCTCAAAACAATAGCCTTAATTTAAACCAACCATATAAACTTGCCTTCCTTTGCAATCCTTCCAATTATCAAGCAAACAGTTGCAAATCGTTGATCACAGGCTTAATAAGCTCATTCATGCTATTATTTCAGAATTTAAACCTGCTGAATATTTTTACTTCAACAAAGTAAAACTATATCCTCCATAATCTAAATGTAAAGCCATTTGATTTGCTTCTCTATATAGGATACTATAAAAATCTATTTTCCCCAGTATAAAATGATAAAGAATTTATACTAGAAACCATAAACAAAAAATTAAAAGCAAAATTCCTGTATTCATTTTAGAAATGCATTTAAGAAACATTTTTCTCTAGCATTGGGGAAATATTTTAATCTAAAGTCCTGTTGATTTTGTGCAATGTGTTCTCTTGGCATGAAGATGCCGTTAATCTACTTTGATTCCTATTGATAGAGTATTCTTAAATTCTTATCAACAAGTAATACTTGCACAGTAACTTGAAATGCAGCATAAAAAGCTAAAAGCTGAAATTTACACGCACACACACACATGCACACAAAAAACCCATATGTATACATATGTTTATATATATTTTTAGGAATGTAGCCTTAATGCAATTTAATTCTCAGAATGTGGTATTTGTTTCAACCTCAATTCTCAGGCATTCCACCTAATATATCTTTTTTATCCTAGAACATGTGGCAAAATAAACACAGTTTTGAAAATGCTGGTTTAGATCATTAGTATCTCTACAATATAACTTCAAAGATTTAAGTTTTTCAATGTATTTGCATTGAAAATTTGCATCGTTTTCCGCTTCAGAGTAAAAAGAAATTTGCAGAACCTCAGAGCAGCATCACCTTTTGTTTGACTAGAATCAACCTAGACATTAAATTCAAAGCTTAAGGTAGAGAAGGTAGAGATATTTTCTACCAATAATCATAAGCTTCTAAGAAAAGAGGAAATATATTCTTCTAGATGGGAGAAAGGGGATGGTGATTAAAATGAGGGCAATTGAACCAGACCTGAGGTTTGTTTTTTATTTTTTTTATTTTTACAAGTTGAAATACAAAATCCATGAAAAACTGAAGTTGTCAGATGCAACATAAGGGAAGTAATGTCTATGGTAAATTTCCAAATTTATGAAAGACACTGAATCTTAGTGTAAAGGCAAATCAGAGTAAAACTATATCCTCTATAATTACATTTGAATTCTCATTTTTATAGCTTTCCCCAACCCTCTCTTTCATTTTCATTGAGTATGTGCTGTAAAAAGATGTCAGTCACATTTTTGCTATTTCAGTAGCACTGTCCTGCCTCTGAAGCCATTTAAAAATAATCCTATCTGTTATTTTAGCTGAATTCCACTGTCTTTCCCCCTCCTCCTTTTTTGTTTTTGGTTGTACCTATCCCAGTTCTTTTTATGACAACCCTAATCCTCCACCTTAAAGGCAAAAAGAATAAAGAGGACCCAAAATTCAGGCTCACCAGAGTTCTGCATGAATTACTTGATCAGACTGCACAATTAATACTGTGCATATTAACAGAGATGTTGCGCAAGTAGGGTAGCCACTCAGAACATATTCCATGCTTGACAGACATTTTCAATATTCTCTTCTGCTTCCTTCTCATCAGCCAGTAAGCACATCTAAGTCATCTCTATCCTAATAAGAAAACCCTTCCTTCCCTTGATGCAATTTCCTTTTTAAGTTCCAACATATCTCATCCTTCATCATCATATATCTGAAAAAAAGTCATCATTACCACTTTCACTTTCCAACTTTTCACTTACTCCTCAACCCACTGGAAACCAGCTTCTTGGCTCTCAAAAATCACCAACAACCTTTTCAGTGCCAAAAACAGTGGCCTCAACTTACATAATTCCTGTGGTATTTGTTGATTGCTCCCTCCTTTTAGAGACTTTCTTTGCCCTTTGCTTCTATAACAAAAAAAATCCTCCTGTGTTGCTCAACTTGGGCTGTCCTGGCCACTCCTAGGGGTGAGGGATTAACTTCCAACATCTTGCCCTGTTATTTTCTCTGCATTCTGGACAAGTTTAATCCAATTTTGTTCTAGGTTTTTCTACATGGCTTTCACTAGCACTTAACTCCACATCATTTCAAACTCCTGACCCCTCACTCTTCATCCACCTCTCAAGCCTCTTCCTCTGTTTCTCCTATCCTACTGTAGCACCATCCATCAAATAGTGAAAGCAGCCTTTTGTTACATCAAGATGGGTAACAGATTAGTGTTGGCTTGATTTATAATGAAATAAATATCTTCATAGATGGAAGAGGCAGGCCATGGGCCATTAGATGGTTCCCAAATGATGAAGCAAGACAGAGAAGAAATGATTGTGTGTTGGGGGGTGTGTTTTATACAAAAAGTGAGCAGGGACTTGAGGATGCAATTTTTAGCCTGATATCTATTAGATGCCAAAGAGAGTATTTGCCCGGCTAGAACCAACTGTATTTCATAACTTAAAATAACTGTCATAACAAAATGAAAGTACCTAGCAGAGCATCTGGCACACAGTAATTGTTCAATAAATGTCAGTTGACTCTGAATAAACACCTATTACAGGACGTTTTTATTGGGTGTGAAAATGGGGGTTCAAATTTTATTCCTATATATAAACTCCTGCCTACAGATACTAAGATTGATTTAAAAGTATAATACATTGCTGGAGGTGAAGGTGGTTGTAAACACTGTTTCTCCTGCCACCCAAGTGCCACAAGAGCCAAAGTCAAACTGCCTGGGCCTGCCAGCATAAGGAAATGTCAAGGGAAGTCTCAGGCCTCTAACATCTTACATGGTTAAATTCTATACCATTATTCACACCAAGCCAATCAGAAAGGGACCCTTAACAGCACAGAACCCATAGATTTTTACTGTACTTTCTGACTTCCCATTTCTTAAGTCTTTCCTGCTCTAGAAAGCAAAAAGTATAAAGTCTCAGAAGTCTGGATGCATGCTTCACAAGAGTCTCCTTATAGGGGTCCAAGGAAACCCTACTTATTTTCACTTAAAAAACCTGCCATTTCAAGAGGGTTTTAGTTTCTTCTGTTTTAATGATTATCCAACATGAGGAATAAGATGAGCCAGAGCTCCTCTCCTGGATCTGAGATGATCAAGTGTTTTTTTTTTTTCAACATGATTATATTTATTTTTATTTTTTTAAAAATGTTGTGAGTACATAGAAGGTGTATATATTTTGTTTTCCTTATGTCCAAATCATTGCAGGCTTCCTGAGAGTGCTAATGGTTGCAATTCTTGGGAAGAAGGGGTTTCCCTCACTTACTAGTTTAGGGAAAACTCTGCTAACAGCAATACAGCATTTCAACCTTCTTTTGGATTTCATGAAAATGAGGAATACGGTATAAGGAGTTCTCCAAACAAAATGTTAGGAAACCATGCAGCTCTTTCTCTCCTTCCTTTCTCCTCCTCCATTCTACAAGAAAGTTTGCCTTGACAGTTTCATTGCCTACTGAAGGAAATTTCCACTTACAATAAACAAAACAAACTCACCTGTCAAAGGTCTTGAGTTCCATGTATACCTTAAAGTTTCAAATGTAATATTATATAAAACGTCACAATATTTCCCAGACAGCCTGATGAAAGTTAGAGTGCTGCATGAAATGAATGATAAGTTGGTGTTTAGTTGGCTTGAGCACTCCCTCTCACAGAGCTTTTGCTTATCACTATTAATTTGTCAAGCATCCCATAACAAAAAAATCCCAGAAGGCTAATGTGAGAAAGGTAGCTGACACCCAAAACAATGACTAATTTTGTTTGCCTAGAACAGTCAACTACATGCTTGTTACAGCTGAAAATCCTGAATAACTCACACTCAAACCCCCCACACCTTATTCAACTGACTCTATACTACTCTGTAAATGTTTACAGTGAAACAGATGCTTATAGGCAAAGGTATCCTATAACCCCCCAAAATATGTATTACTGCTTTCTAAAAAGCTTTAACATCAGAATAAGAAAGAATTAAAACCTTTAGCTCTCAGGATCAGAGCATGTATGCAATTTCACCCTTCAACATTTTTTAGTTTTTATCGTCATAAACAGAATAACGGGTTTTGTTGGTGATGATGTAACCCTTTATTATGGTCCTTAATTTGTTTTACATCTCATTTCATAAATTGATTGCTAATTACACAATCAGTAGATATGTAAGTTTTTTCTATTCTTAATCTTTAAATGTACTATATCTGAGGAGGGAGATACAAACTCACAATGACAGAGTTTAGTCACTAACTCATAAGAAGCTGACATTACATTTTCAGAGCAGTAACTTCAATTTAACATTTAAATATCTATAAAGCCTTATTGCATGTCAAGTCTCAAAGTTGAGGAAGCAACAGTGCTTTAAGGCTCTGAAGGATGTCCACAGGAAGAGACTTTTGGGAATGAATTCAATATGTACCAGGCAGAAAGAGATTTAATGACAATGGGAGGGAACTGCAGGAGAGGTGAGGGTGAAGACAAACTCCTCATGATCCTACTGGAGATGTAATAGTACCCCCAGAAGGCAATATTTTCCTCCCCCTGACAATTATTTAATTCTAAGGAATATGCACAAATTGGCCAGACTTCTAAGGCCAGACTTCTCCTAACGGGTTGCATTCAGTAGTTAATCTCTTATCTGTTCATGTGAGTAAATCTTATGTTTTCCTACTATTAGGCTCAATACTCATTAGCACAAAAAAAGTGATTGGAAAGACTATGTGGCTATTTTCTTCTTTATTTCTGTAATCATTCCCATTAATATTTTAGGTATATTTAACAGACTTTCAGCTTATGCCTCATCTACAATTTTAAAATTCATTTTAAAGTGTGCCTTTGTTCACCGCAGAAAAAATAGACACCCGCAGGTTTTTTTTCCCAGCATAAACATTTATATTTATTTATGAATCAGCTTGTTTTCTTCTTGCAAACACATTCTCTCTTGCTATGACCATTTTTGATTTATGAAAATCAAAAACAATTTTTGAGCCCTTTAACTTATATTTAACTCATTAAAATGAGCTTGATTTTCTTCCAACATTTAAAATTTTTGGATAATTCTTTTGCCATTCGAAGCACCTCACACCCAATTGTCCCAAGATTTTTAGTTGTCATTTTGTTGTTGTTGTCGTTGTTAAACATCCTTTTTTGGCTTTTGTTCCCAGATAGTTTTATTTTCAGTGTCCTAATGTTCTAGCAATACCACTTAGTAAATACATAATATATAAAGTTTCTGCCTTCAGGATTGCAAAATACCTTGGACATTAAATCTTATAGCACATCTATAGCAATATCTTACTGTTCAGTTTGAAAAGCAGACACATAACTATCAGGGTACTGAACCAACAGCACTAGGTATGTTATCATGAAAGCCCTCAGCATCCCTTGACCATCTTCCCTTCAAAAAAGAGAGGAAAAATATTTCTGACACAGAAATAACATCCACTAAAACACTGACTTTTAAACCTTTCTGACAGCAACAAATAGTAAGAAACACACTTTACATCCTAACTCAGTAATAGGTGCATGGATTTGAAATAACAGTCTCACCCAAAATATCTAATGTTACTACATGACACATGTTGATATTTTCTTACTGTCTATTTAATGCAATTCTGTTTAATAGAAATGCTAGTCACAACCTACTAAATGGATTTCATTATGCACTAATGAGTTGTTGCCTACCACTTGAAAATTACAATGATAGAATAAATAGGCTGTTCTAATACCACAAGGTAATGCTGTTGGCTCCAAATACAGTAGAGTAAACCTATATTAATTTTGACACCACTAGTTCAGATTGTGATAACTGAACCTGAACCAGCTTGAAATATGTATTTTAGATTACCTATAAAGAAAGGTTTTGCTAAACAAAATAATAATGTCCAGGCCCGGCACGGTGGCTCACGCCTGTAATCCCAGCACTTTGGGAGGCCAAGGCAGGCAGATCACCTGAGGCAGGAGTTCAAGACCAGCCTGGCCAACATGGTGAAACCCCATCTCTACTAAAAATACAAAAATTAGCATGGTATGGTGGTGGGTGCCCATAATCCCAGCTACTTGGGAGGCTGAGGCAGGAGAATCGCTTGAACCTAGGAGGCAGAGATTGCAGTGAGCTGAGATTGTACCACTGCACTCTAGCCTGGGCGAAAGAGTGAGACTTCAACTCCAAAAATAAAAATAAATAAATAAACCCATACATACATACATACAGCTGTGTTGCTAATTATAAATGTTTGTAAATATTCAGGCCAATCTACTTACAAAAAACGTTGTTTGTTCTTAGTCCAAACCAGTTTCTAAATCGAATACGGTCTTTCATCTGAGCTTTCAAAATTTTAGTGTATCTTAACATTCAAACTCAAAAATGTTCAAAAATTAAAATCATATTTTGAAATATATATTTTTTTGTTCATCAGCCACTTTTTTGTTTATAAATCTGCTCTGGGCATCATCTAATAATAACAACAGTAATGAGTATACGGTTTATTTGTGGAACATTTTAAACTTCAGAAAACCCTTTCACTTCTATGAACTGGTAATGACCAGCAATCCCTGGATTACTGAATATTTAAAAAGCATGTAATGACATTTGCCAGACTCAAAAATGAAACTTAATATTTGGTTTGTTCTGCATGTAACAGATTACTCAATCCCATGAAGAAATGCAGGTGTCTGGCCATCAGTGATTGCCTCTATTTCAGAGATTCAGCCCACCCCTGCCATCCCCCCACCAAATTTGGAAGATATGAAAGAAATTTAAATTTCAAGATAAAGGACCAAGCCAAGTCATGGAGTCAGGGGAGTTGGGGGTGGGGGGCGCTGTCACATAGCCTCCTTTATATGGAGGTACCAACCAAAGAACTCAGAACAGATGTTTGTCTTTTATAAACATTTAACTTTTTAGCAAATTGAAGGCTTAGGAAGCTAAGGGAGTGAAGGGCAGGCCAGGAAGTCAGGGATTCCTGGATGTGAACCCAGCCTCGATCTTATTCTGTTTTTGCTCTAAATCAATGCCAAACTCTTCACACCTCAGCTGCTTTATAGCAGGCAAGAATTATACTGAGGACAAAACTGTTTCCTGGAAATGTCATGGGTTAAATGATTACTATTACAGCTCTCAATGGTACTTCCACAAAAGGCAAAGCACTCTTCATGTATATTATTTACCTTCATTATATTACGAGATCAAAGTAAAATATCTGTAACCTGCTAAACTGACCCTGAAAACAAACCATTCTTTCCATTCCTTTCCAAGTTTTTGTCCACTTTACTAATGATCAGTTATTCAACCAATTAGGAAACTCAATCATGTGATATTAAAGGTTTTCAAGTAGCTGTAACACCTCTGAATTAAGAATTATCTGGCAGACGTTAATGGCAAATTCAGGACCCTCAACTTTATTTGGCCAGTCTCTATTGGACCATCGACCTATAGGAAATGCCCTCCCATCAAAGGCCCGATTTGGCAACCTGTGAGAAAGAAGTAGTTTGTCCCTGTTAGGAAAAGTAGCTCCATTGTCCATATGGATGAGGAGGCACCATATCCATACCCAGCTCTGCCCATGGTGCTCTGGGCTCTTCAAAGGGCAGAATGTGGTTTCACTTTCTCCCCACTGCTTCACGAGAAAAGCAGCCTGGTCGCTTCCTGGCATTTAATGAATGGTCCTCTCTCCGTGGATTTGGACTGTTGGTCCTTCCAACCAGTCATTAGCTGGCAGGAAATGCCCTCCTCAGCAATCACTATTGTGTAAATAAAGCCATAAACTTTCGAAGGCCCATGCAATCCCAGACCACAAAGCTGCACGTGTGGTGGGGGAGGGACCTTGATTGTAAAAGCACTGCCTTCCAAATTAAACTCAAACCACATGATACAGTTCATAAAATATACAAAACATGCAGCCCAATGACAGATTTATTGTGGCCTTACAGAATAAAGAAAAAAAAACTCTATATGGAAAACACAGCTACTTTTGACTCAAATAGCCCCCAAACAGGAAGTTAAAAGCAAATCAGCCAGCTGTGGCCTCACTAAGTTATGAAGGAGCCCAGTGCAACCAGCATTTCCTGTCATTGCTTGTCACCGTTTCTGAGTGCCTCTGTCTGAACTGTTTTCTTAGATGGCTAAAAATATTACAGAGATTTCTTTGGGGATAGACACAAGGCAACAAGGAGGCCTATTATATGATCTAGGCTTGAAAGTGAAAAATGTAACTTTTATCCAAAAAACATTCACTTAACACAGGTTACAGATTCAGTCACTTGAACCACTGCATATTAATGAATATTGGAATAAAAGCCCACATTTGTAAAAGAATTTAAAATCAGATCTTAGGTTGCCTAGCTGTTTCCTGTTAATTTAGGATAAATATTCAGAACCACAATTTTCATGTGCCTGATTAGTAAATGACAGAGCTGGAGACTACTATATCCCAGAAATCTAGCTTCTTATAGTTTCTCTCATCATCATCATCATTGTCATCCCACAAAATGACTTGTGCAAGTTCAAAGTATGTGCATGAGAGTTCTCTAAATCAAATCACATTTTAGATCCTTTTATGATGATGTAATGATGATGATGATCACACTCTTCACAAAATATGGAGGTAATCTTGTCTTTTTTTCAGCACTGTGAAATGCCAAGCCCTAGGACACATCTTTCTAGCCTATCCACTTTTCAATCACAAAAGAGCTTTGGAGGGGGAGTTTCAGTAAGAAAGCAAAAGCATTCTGCCCTGGTATTGTTGCTGCACTGAATCTCAGTGCGTCTATATGAATTCCCCAGCAAAACCAGGTTATTAAACATGGGGTAGAGGGGCAACTTGCGAGTCAGTCAAAAGTCGCACCAAAACATGGATAAACCTGGAGGACATTGTGTTACATGAAATAAACCAGGCACAGAAATACAAATACTGCATGTTCTCACTCATATGTGGAAGCTGAAAGAGTTGATCTCATAGAAGCAGTGAGTAAAACAGTGGTAACTAGAGCCTGGGAAGGGTGGAGGTTGGGGAATAGCCAAAGGCTGGTTAATGGACACAAAACTACAGCTACATAGGGGGAATAAACTGTAGTGCTTTACAGCACCGTTGGGTGATGATAATAACAATTTAGTTTATGTTTTCAAATAGCTGGAAGAGAGGATTTTGAAAGTTCCCAACACAAAGAAATGACAAATGTTTGAGGTGATGGATATGCTAAATACCCTGATTTGATCATTACACATTGTATGCATGTATTGAAATATCACATTCTACCCCGTAAATATTACAATTATTGTCAATTTAAAATATACATATAAGTTTATAAAAAGAACTCCCAGACCCTCCCTCTAGTCAATCCACAGGCTTTAGCCCTTCCTCCTCATTTAGATGGGTAACACTGATTTTCAACTCATCTTCTATGGCGAGCGGGACCTACCCTGAACTTAAGTTTAGAGGCAGACATGGAGCCCTTCACTGCTCATACTGGTCTCCTCCCTGGTTCTGACATCATGTCTAAATGTCGTGATGACCATTTACCTAAGGCCTCAAATTCACAAACTGCCTCACATGCAGATGTTTAACACTGTCTCCAGATCAGGTTATGTATTTTGACCCTACATTTTCATTTGCATTACAATGTTAATTTAATAAATGTAAACATATAAAGTACACCACAAAAAAGTCCCGCCAAAATCCAAGGTCTTTCTCAAAAAAGGCCCTCCCTTGAGGAGCCTGTCAATCTGAATCTGGCCTTGACCCTGGCTTCAGAAAGCGAGCAGGGTGCATATTGACACAGCCTCTGTCTGCAGCTGAGGCCGCTGCTATAGGCATTCATGAAACATATCAGATTACACAGGCATGGTACCCCAGTCCCTCCCTAATGATTTTATTGGGAAGTCCTTAAATATAAAATGTAACTCTATAACATGTACTATGTTTCACTTCATATATCTGGGTGAGCTAATAAGGTTTCTCTTCATGTTGTCCAATTACTTAGGGGAAAATGCTGACATAAAGGAGTTGGGAGTTTAATTTTTTCTCAAAATCACTTCTGAAAGAAATGCCCCCATCCTTTCTTCAGGATCCTCATGGATCACAGACAGCAAACAATTTTTATTTTTTTTTATTATTTTTTTTCTAAATTACCATTTATTTATTTATTTATTTTTTATTTTTTTTATTATACTTTATGTTTTAGGGTACATGTGCACATTGTGCAGGTTAGTTACATATGTATACATGTGCCATGCTGGTGTGCTGCACCCACTAACTCGTCATCTAGCATTAGGTATATCTCCCAATGCAAATATCAATGTACCCCTTAACAAAACAGCACCCCCAACTGGGCCATCATCAAGTGCCTACTTTTCAGAGGACGAATACAAACTCTTCACTTGGGTACTGAGGTTAAATGTGATCCCCACCTCTGTGCCATGGGTCTTGTTGAATTTGTCATTACATATTTTAAATGGAACTCAGAAAAACCAGTGTATAGTATATGAATCCAACCTTAAAGCAACCACCTTAATATTATATATTGTGACAATCCCATTTTCCCCATTGGTAAATTAAGTAAGGAATTATTTCATGAGATACATGTCCAGTTAATATTCTACAGGGTGCTTTTGTTTTGTGTTGTTTTGCTTTCCTGCGTAGAAGCTGAGTACTACAAAACAAAAGGTGAAATGTAAGCTCTCTGGTTCTTTCACTCTCTCATTTTGCTAATAGACCACCCCTCCCATGCCACTCTCCAACATAACCTCTTGTTTGGTTACTTTGTACTGGCACATAAGGAGAAATTGCAAGCGCTAAACCTAAAGACTGATTATCCTCTGGGCACAAAAGATGATTGTGGTGGATCTGAAATGACAGCTCTTGTCTCTTCTACTGTGTGGACTTTGCTTTCTGTACACAATAAAAAGAGGCACTATTCATACCTGTATCTTGGTAAGTAAAAACCTATGCAAATCCAGCCTCTAAATGGGCAATCAACATCTGACTGAAAATGAGACAGCTCCCAGTGTCCTTTTTGGATTTTGTCTGTAACTTCATCACTTCCTAAACTATACATGACAGGAGGCATCAGAGTCACAGTATTTCTGATTTTTTTTTAAATTTTTAATCTGGTGAAACAGTTAAAGAACTGTTTCTATGTAAACATTTCTTTGTAATGAAGACTGATATCCCTGGGATGTGGGGGAGGTATTCTAAATGCAACTACAGGTGAAAGAAAAGTAGCAGCTGGCTTTCAGGCCAGTCCTCAAGGTCTCAGCCCCAAAGCTGGCACTGCTTGCATCTCCCTGGACTTGAGTTGCTACTGTGGCCTCTAGCAGAACAGTCATTCAATCTAGTGTTCAGTCTGCTTATTGGTGTTGATTTTTCTTTTGTCAATAAAAAACAGAAATAATGCTACAAGGAAGAATGTTCGTAACATGCAAAAACAAGTTAGAAAGATTAATCTAGTCTTTCATTTATTTAACAAACTTTTACTGAGAACCTACTATCTACCAGGCATTAGGGGTATGAGGTAAAGAGACCCAATAACCTCTGCTTAATGAATAGTTACTGGTACATTCAAGGAAACCTGAGTAAGCCTGAGGAAACCTTTCTCAATTTTCCACACCAGTTGAAGGCAATGCCAAGAAGCTCAGGATTCAAGAATCCAATGTGGACAATTTTAAGCTAATTTGAATGATCCTAAATGGAAAACAAAATCCAGCCAACTATCAGACTCCAGGATGCCCCCATGGCTTAAAGAGATCAAATGACCTCTAGTCTCTACTGCCAACCCCCTGCATTTCTGTCCAGGTTGCCTTTTCTCAATGGGAGGCCCTTTATTTCTAAGCCCTTCAAGTTCACTCACTGGGCAAAAAACAAACTCCTGCCTCAAATCAGAAAACAAATAATTCCTTTTCCTCATGAGCCAACTTAATACTGATGCGAGTAAAACTTGAGAGTTGACATAATATTTTAGGAAGCATGTCAAATTGAGTCCTATGCTTGGGCTTCCTGAAAATCACCATACGCATACAAAGGGAGAATACACACGCGCGCGCACACACACACACACACACACACACACGCACATTTAAATCAAGCCTCCTTTTATTCTTGCTTCCTCTTGAGTTCTGAGCAAAGCATCTTTTTATTTTTTATTTTTTTCTGAAAGTTAACTGCCTGGAGTTGAACATTCAGAGCCCTGGTTCTTTTCCTGAGCCTCAGAGCGACATCACTATATCAAATATTTATTATAGTTTACAGTGAAACTTTTTTATTTCATTCTTAGAATTGGAGGAATGCTGTAAAAATAGATATTTTTCTATAATCTTCCAGTGAAAAAGCAATGCACATCTGTATACATTGTTTTCAATTGACCACTAATTTGTACACTCATGTACGTGTGTGTTTGTGTGCCCAGGCAATTTGGAAGTCCCATTATTTCTCAAATAAAGATGATAAGGTCCTACTTCCCAGATTGTATTGTTTTCTCCATCAATCTTTTAAAAACAATGTCACTCAATCTAATACCAAGCAGATCTAAATGATGAGTTAATAATGCATTTTTACTACAATGATCTGAAAAAATATTTTCTTATCCCTTTCAGGTCATGTGGATGTTATTAACATCCATTAAGACAACTGATACCTTATTTATCCTAATTCTCAAAGTTGCCTTTCCAACACTGTCATTTGGCTATCTTGAGGCAATAGATAACCATTTAGAAAGAACAGAATGTCATGGAACCATCTGGTATCCTTAAGACCTAAAAGCCCACATTATGAAAGATCTAATTGCTTTCTTTCAGTTATAATTTATGTTTGTTTGCTGGTTGGTTAATTGACAATTAAACAACTTGCTCCCAGACACAGTTTCTTCTCTTTCAGGAAAAGTGTCCATCTCATTTTAGCTGAGGCTCGGGTTTCTTTCTATATTTGAAGTGAGAGCTATATCACACCTAGAGAAAGGCAGAAAAATCCCACAAACACAACTTCTGATTTCTATTTTCTTGATATCACATACATTTGAATGAGGAAAAATCCATCTGTTTTGCCTAGTAGACAATGTCATAAGAAAACTCACCAGCATGGAAGAACCTTGATGAAGTAAAGGTGAGTGTAGCCTTCATGCTCTTACAGACACTTGATAGTGTTAACATGGCAGTGACCATTATCTAACTTTAATTACAGGATTAAATTACTTGTCAAAAATGTACTATAACTTATGTACTGTCAGCTATGCCCAAATCCCTGTTTGTAAGCCTATCAGGCAACATTATTTATTTGAAAACAGAAAAATTCTGCCACCTTCCTGAATTTATTGTACTATAAGCAGAATAAAAGTAAAATGTTATCAATAGAAATCTTCATCATTTTAGAGCTTCTCACTCCACTCCCTCCCCTCGTCCCTCACACATAAAGGCAGCTGGGTGGAGAACAAAACTGTACTAAACTATACTGTCAACATCTGCACAACAGTCAAGAGACTGTCACTGTTCCAGCATGTGTGGTACTATACAATCACTCAAAAGACAAAACCTTTTTTATTCCCAAGCTGCTGTGATACTGGGAAGTATCACAGTGAAGCTGGAGAGATAATAATACACCTACTGGTCAAAAGCATGAAGTATACAAGTGCCTGGAAGTACAATGAGAGGCAAGAGAACCCTTTAGAAGCAAATACAATGCAAACAACTAGGGGAATGTACATTCTACTCTTCTTTGAATGTTTAGGTTCTTGTGAGTGCACAAAAATGCCTTCCGTTTAAATTAAAAGCTGTACCCAAAATCTGTTCCACTGTGAGTTTATAAGCTATTCATTTTTCTTTTTAATGTAACATTTATTAAGCACCTAGTTTGTGCAAAGCATTATCTAGGTAGAGGGTGGTGCAAGAGAATACCAAAGGTACTTTGCTACCAGCTCATAATCATAAAAAGCAGCTGTTGTGAAATGCCTGAAGTGGACAGTTGAGGGGAAAAAAAGGTACTTTATAATAGTCCTGGGAGTCATTACGATTGCTTAAAGTAGCAAAGGAAATTAGAGAAATGAAGTAGCTCTTAGAAGTAGAGCAAAACATGCAGTCACCACCTCTAGCCCAGCACTATATCAATTATCTCTCAAAACTTTTTTTTTTTTTTTTACAAACTCCTTCACTTATGTTTTCATATAAGGTCTCCAATCTCATCACTGTATGAGGCAGCAGAATGTTAACTGGCAAAATTTCCTCCTAATTTCTCTGACACCAGTTTAGCTTGTCTATTCTGGCCTCAAGGTTTAGTATTTTCACTTTTCTTTCTTTTTTTCTTTTTTTTTAAGGATGCATTTGGTCCGAAGTCTTTTAGCAGCAAGGTAGCACATCCGGAAGCAAACAGTACTGAACTGGGATCTAAGTCCATAATCACTAAAAATGGGAGAAGTTGCTTTTTCTCATCCTCCCTTTACCAAAATGCAAGTGTTTATTGCTCTACCTGCAGGAACTCTCATTTTAGACATGAAGCAATGAATTGCCCCACATACTTCTTTCAAGAATAATATGAAAAACTGCTGAAAATTTGTTGTATAGTAATTCCATTGTAAACAGTTTGGTTGTTTGTTTCTAGGTAGACTACAGCACCTGGGCAGAAAACTGCACCATGCTTTAATAAGGACAAAACAATATTTTTCTCCCTTTCCACACACTTGCTAAATTTAGTAGCAGAGCGTCTGCCAACCAAGTAGTTTCTACTGCTTTGGGAGAAGGAGTGAACAGCGATAGAATATTATCAGCTGAGCTGTGGGCAGAAGCCCATTTTAGTCTATATTTGAAGAAGTGTTGGTAAATATGAAAGCATCACCCAAAAGTATCGCACATTAGAAACAAGTTAAAAATTATTTTAAAAAGTAGTTAAACATTCAGGATTAGATTTTCATGGGCCAAGGAGAAGATGGAAATATAATCAGGAAAAATCCAAGGTGTCTGATAAGCCTCATTGTCTATTTACCTTTCACTGGAGGGGGAAACAAAACAAAACAAAACAAAATTCAGATAAATTGTATCAAGCATGGATGTTTAGTCATTCCCACATACCAACAATCTGTTTTCCAAACATTATATCAGTAATCACCCAAACGTTTATTCACTAAAGCAGGGAGTCCGCTTAATAAAAAAGTACCAATCACTTCAAAATTAAATCTTGCAAGTTTTGTTTTAATTGATTCTTTCCCATGAAGTCTACCCACAAATATGGAGAGGCTGTGGGGATCCCAGCTCAATTTACAAACGATGTAAGAACATCTAGGAGAAAATAACTCCTTTAAAACATATTACTTTAATTAGAGCCACAATTAATTTATCTGTTTTATCTATCATCTATCTATCTAGTTAGCTAGCTAGCTATCTAAGAGTGCTCAGAAAAACACACAGTAGGTCTATTACCCTAATTATGAAACCACAACAAAGAATCACTTAAATGTCAACTTTCATTACTCTGGGTTTCATTACTCTGGGTTTAATTTCGTTTTCTTACCATAAAAGCTTATTGTGTGAGTGTTAAAAACTAAAGTTCCCTTTTTAATAGTCTCCTAAAATCTACTCTCATGCCCTTCAAACCCCAGTAGTAAAAGCGAGCTGCCCAAATGTGTTGACTCAGGGCAGGAAGAGACAAGGTTCTGCAAGGAAGCTGTGGCACTGCTCACGATATCGCGTGAAAATGGGGAAATTCGTTGTTAAAAAGCATTTGCTGATTATATGCCATGCAAGAAGTTCCTTTAAATTAAAAAGAAGAAAGTAGAAAAAAAGAAAGAAGGAAGGAAGGGGAGGGGGAAGAGAAGAGGAGGAAGAGAAGGAAGAAGAAAAAGGAGGAGGAAAGGAGGAGGAAAATGATCAAAGCTCTAAAATCGCAACAAAGTTGCAGGACGACTTTTCCTTCTATCTGCTATTTTGTAAAATGAAGTTTAAAAGGCATTATTTCCTCGGCGTCCTAGGAAGGCAGCCTCTCTTACAAATCCCAATTCATCTCCAGCCTTACCTTACGCTGCTAGCGCAAACCCAGAGGCTAAGGGGCCCTGCTCTCAGCGGCAGCAGCAGGGGCAGCGGCAGCGACAGCGGCACATGCCATCTGTTAGCGGCAGAAGCAAAAGCAGCGCTGCGCGAGGTGGCCCCGGTGCCGGGAGAGCCTTTAGCAGGGGTGCATACTGAATGCCGCCATTTTAAAGCGAGGTTCCTGAAATCATTAGATATAAGCAAATTAAAGCCCGCCCCACCTCCAGAACTTCAGGGCTGGGACTTGCAACCCGGCTCCAAGTCGGCCGCTCTGGGGTATAAAATGTCAAGTCTACAGACACGCGCACGCTGACTCTCGGACGGAGGCGACGGTTCCCCCTCTCCCTTCGGCCCCCTTGACCCCTTCGTGCTTTTTGCAAGACTCCTTTCGGTTCCAGGAGCCAGAATACTTTCTTTTCTGGGCTCCTCGAGGCCCCTTCCCGGGGCCGGCCGGCGGGCTGTGGGAGGAAGGGACAAGGCCACGGGCCGGCCCTACCCGCTCCTCCCAGGCTCTTGGTTCAGTCCACTCGGAGCACACCTCGGAGCGCCCCAGCTCCCTCGCGGAGGCCGGGCGTGGGACTCCCGCCCGGGCTCGCAGCTACCATAGCAACCCCGGTCCCAACCCCGCCCGGCCTTTGCCAAAGGCGTGCCCTCCTCCCGGGCCAGTGCCCTCCGCCGGACGCCAGACGTCCCCTCGCGCAGCCCCGCCGACCCCAGGCAGCCCGGACCGGGGCCGCGCCTCCGTGCGTCCCGCGCCGGACAGACGCGGCACGCGGAGGGAAACGGCGCCAGCGAGGGGCTTTAGGCGCCAAAACGGAAACTCCCGCGAAACTCCGCGGGCCAGCGGAGCCGCGGGCGGGCATCCGGAGCGCCGGACTCGGAAGCGGCGCACGCGGCCGCCCGGCCCCGCCCCGCCCGGCCAGGTAGCGCGGCGCCGCCGCCAACCTCACCTGGCTCCGCGCGCCGCTGCGGGACGGGCGGGAATGCGGCCAAGGGCCGCCCCGGCTCCCGCGCCCACCTCGGACTCTCTGGCCTCCGCCTCTCTCTCACTGCTCCCAAAGAGCGCCAAAAAGTCGCGCTGCGGCTCACGCTCGGAGTGCGGGCACTTTCTTCCTGTAGGGCGCTGTTTCGTCGCGAAATATATTCTTTGTGTGGTTCGCTCACTCGTGCCTGGTTCTCCGAGAGCGCAGCGCGGGCTTTATTCTCAGGGGGTGTGGCGCCTCGCCCCCAAACCCAGCAGCCCAGCCCCCGCTGCACAGACCCTTTGTCATTTCATTAGGAAGGGAAAGGGGGACAAATCATAACGCTCAGATTTTACAAAAGCGAAAACAAACGAAGCAGGCACACATCCCCAGAGGCGGGGTTGGGGTAGGGGTGCAAAGTTTCTGGCTCTTCAGGAACTGAAGTGCCAGTGAGAAAGGCAGTGTGGTTCACAGCAGGACGCTCATAGACACTTCCCAGACAGGTGAGGCTAAATGGGTCCTTTCAAAATTGATCTTAGTCGATAAATAAGTCCACTCGCTACAGGCTAAATAAATACATTCATACTCACCAGCTGCCTTCTTGGGGGTTTTATCTTTCATAAATGCCCCAATCGTTTATTTCCCTCTAAGAATTTCAGACAGGGAAATGCTGATCAGTGCAATCTGTTCCCCTTCTTCCACGGAGTTTGCGGGATAAGAGGAACCCTGAGGTAAGGTTCCAGATACTTTGGAAAATGGACAAAGCAAATGCAATTTTATATCTTGATTAAAAAGTGTGCATCTGCACAGGGAAATTACAAGTTTCGATTTAATGCAAGTGTAATAGGAGCACCAGCTGTCCCTTAATTGGAGCCCCACAATAATAAATGCGTGCTTTTATTTAATTTTACGAAGACAATTGTAGTTGATAACGCACACATATGCAGGATCGTCAGTGACAAGCTCATAGCAATTCATGGCTGCTTTCCTGTAATCAGCTACTTCACCCAGAGACAGAGTTCTACATGCTCTGCACAAAGTGCAAAACATTGCAGGAGATATTTAAGCAGCAGTTAGGTTGAAAAGTGGAGTGAATTCTCAGGCTAATTATACTTTTTAATTCTGATGGACTGATCCAAATAGAATTCTCCAGCTAATTTTAGGCAAGAAATCAATCTGTTTGTTAAGTGCAAGATAATAGAGTAGGATGGTAATGGCTGGGAGGAGAAGACTGGGTACAAACTGCCCTTCAAATAATTGAGAAAACCCCCGATGGTTTTGGCAAGTATCGTGAAAGTCATTGGGACAATGCGCAGGGATGGTGTCCGATACTTTGTTATACTGGGTAGAAACAACATAAGTCAAGAGAGTAGGAGTTTCTAGTTATTTGAGAAAAGGGGGAAAAGACTCTAATTCCTAACCACCTCTTCCCACCTTCCTTCAAATTTGCCGAATTGCCTGAACTGCTGTAAAAGTCAAATGTGTCTGACATACAGGAAGTGGCTTTGGCAGTCCCAAGATCTACCACAGCAAAAAGTAGGCAGTGTTGGCTATCACAGTCAGCTAGAGAGAAGGGCATGGCTGAGTTACATAACTTTATACCCAATGATCTAACAAATGAGGAACTGTTATCACAGTGAGTCAACAAAGGAGTCTTTATATTAAACATAACTTGGGTCAACACCAGCTCTCTTACCTCTGTCCACCATTGCAAGCCACATCTGTGGGACATTCGGGGTTTTGCTAATAACACAAAAACTGGCTCAATCTTATTGAACTGCTGAAATAATTGTTTTGTCTTAAATTTAAGGCATAAATAGGTCAATTTGCTATTTTTTGGGGATACTATAGCTTCAACATTGTCTCTTGCTTTTAATTTCTGGCCAGTGAAAATTGCAAATGAGACTTTATTCTCTCTTTCCCACACTGGAGGGGAAAGAAACCTTATAAACAAATTTTAGCCTGGTAAACTGCCTTCCTTTTATCCAGGGTGGCATGACCTCCACAAATGAAGCTAGGCAAATTTCCATGCCACCAGGCCACTGGGGAATGTTGTCAAAGGCCCTAAGAAATTGCTATTCCCTCCCCTCAGCATTTTAAAAAGGCCCATTTGCTCTCTGGGGTGGACTTACCTTGGAATTACTTTCCTTCCATTTTAGCAGAGTAGTTAGAGCTAGCCAACATTTTCTCTTCTGTTCTTCTCTTTAGGCATAATTGGTGGCATGACCCAGGAAAAATAGGGTCGTGTACTGACTGATATGCAAGATGAATTCTTACAATAATGTATGTACATTATAGTCTCAGAATACATATGCCTATTCCCCCATTGCGTTTTGAGATCACCTGAGAACCACTATCCTGATGGATCTTCAAAAGTCAGTGTCTTGCAACTCGGATTGAAAAATTAAGTCCCTGGCTGGGTGGAGTGGCTCACGCCTGTAATCCCAGCACTTTGGGAGGCCAAGGTAGGTGGATCACTTGAGGTCAGGAGTTCCAGACCAGCCTCGCCAACATGGTGAAACCCCGTCTCTACTAAAAATACAAAAATTAGCTGGGCATGGTGGCACGCACCTGTAGTCCCAGCTACTCAGGAGGCTGAGGCAGGAGGATCACTTGAGCCTGAGATCGTGCCACTGCACTCCAGCTTGGGCAACAGAGTGAGACTCTGTCTCAAATAATAATAATAATAGTAATAATAATAATAAGAAGAAGAAGAAGGGAAGAAGGAGAAGGAGGAGAAGAAGAAGAAAGTCCCGTCCTTCTCTCCTACTCAGTCAAATGCAGGTGTGTAAGCAAACATTTCAACAAACCTAGGGGATATGCTTTTTCTGCTCTATGTCTTAACGCTTGAGATGGACACTTACACAAATGTAAGGCTAGGATTCTGGGTAAGGATGTAGTAACCTCTCAAGTAGCATGTTCTTCCAATAAATATAATTAACTTTGATGTAGGAAAGAATTCTAAAAGTTATGTGATGGTTTAATAACAAAACGATTATTGTGCTCCACCACCAAACAAATGTTGCTGTGTTTTTAAAGATGTCGCATAGGTGAAAAGTTAAACTCACGCATATATGAGTGAACCAGGGTCTTGAGAAGTTTTTGAACTTTCAACATGTTTGATCAGAATTATCCTTTCACTCCTCTGCTAAGCCACATAACTCATTTATTATTCTTTGAAACAGACAGTCAACGTGTGCTATTGGACATTCAGGCAAGGCCGTGCTATGGACAAAAGGTCAAACATGTTTTTCTGTTTTGAACTTGTGGAATTATTCTCACTAGCCTATCAACAAGAGTATTATTTGCTACTGCTGTGTTCTAGCGATGGCTCCACAGGCTCCAGCCCCACAGCAGTATTTGTGGTCATTCCATACAGAAGCCTCTGGCCATTTAAGGGTGGTTCAAGAGCTAAAGACACTGATTATTCATTCATTCCTGAAGAGTCTTTTTCATTCAGAGTTGGGAATTTGGACTTTGGGGTTCAACACAGAGGTTCCTACCAAATAAACAGGAAGAAAGCAGAATCTGGTTGTTAAAAGGGTTTAAACAATCAAGTAAATGTTGGCTTCCAAGGTAACCCCTCTGTAAAATGTTATAGACTGTATTCTTACAGAAGAAACTATAAGGCAATTTAGTAACTAGTTGAATGCAGAAACAAATTGCAAGCATAGATAATAAATTGATCAACAACTCTCAGGTTGCAAAGAAAATTTCTGAAACTCAGTGTTTTTTTCACATGGACAAAATTGTCAGAATTATTTGGACATATTCTAATAAATACAGAAGAAAACAGGACAAATATTTTTTAAAAAATCCTTCAAAGCACACCTGGGCCTGATGGATTTACAAGGTGAATTCTCTTCCAAGCCTTTTAAGAACATATTATACAAATTATCCTTGATTATTGAAAAGTATAGTATATTTCTTAAAATTGCCCTCAGAGGGAAATGTGCTAAGAATGATACAGATAAAATTATACAAAAAGGTAAGAACAATTCAAAAATGGAAGCATGATATAAAAAAGAAAAGTAAGCCCTATTCTCACTTAGAAATACGATAATTGTAACAGTAACCATTTAATGTAGAACTACTCTAGGCACTGTACTAAGTATTTTTCACAAATTAACTCATTTAATTCTCATAACAATCCTTATAAGGTAATTATTTTTATGTCCCCATAAAAACAGGAAAACTGAGGCTTGCTCAAAGTAAAAAAGTTATTAGGTAGCAGAACTAGGATTCTACACTATTTTTCTCTGATGACAGGGCTCATGTTTTAACTACTGCACAGTACTGAGTAAAGCTACTATGAGGTCCAGTTGGATTTAAACTCAAACACTTGCTCCATCTAGTATGCCACACTGCCTCTCATTGATGTGGGCATTTTAACAAAAATTCTACGAATACAATACAGACATATATTAAAATAGCTTTGTCTTGATCAAGTATTGTTTATCCAAGAAATGTAAAGATAATTTCAACAACTATCAATATATTGAAAAATATATGATTATCCTAGTAAATGCCAAAAAAGGCATTTAATAAAATCTAACTCCTGTTTATGGTTAACATCAGGAATAGTGAACTATGTCTCTGACATAATAAAAAATGTGTACTCAAAAAACAAAGAACTAACCACCTACCTATTGATAAAACATTATTTTCCAAAAAGCTGGACTAAAATAAGTGTTTTAATCATTTATAAGTCTAGTGTTTCTGAGGAATCTTTGATTTGGCAATAAGATGTAAAAATAGATTAGAAATAAATATTGGAAAGGAAGAAACTATGGGGAATTTTTAAATCAAGACTATTTTTTTAAGTCAGTTTTAGGTCCACAGTCCAATTGAAAGGTAAAGAGATTTCTCATATAGCCTGGCCCCAAAACATGCACAACATCTCCAGTTATTAACATCCAATTGATGAGCCTACATTGACACAAAATTATCATTCAAACAACAGTTTACATTAGAATTCACTGTTGGTGTTAAAAATTCTAAGAGTTTGGACAAACGTATAATGACATTATCTACCATTATAATATCATACAGACTATTTTCAATACTCTAAAAATCAAAGATAGAAAATGTTTAGACAATATTGCTGTATACCTAGAAAATCCACAGAATTAACTGAAAGAGATTAGACATTACTAGAGTTCTCGAGGCTGCAGTGAGCCATGATCGCAACGCTGCACTTCAGCCTGGGTAACAGAGCAAGACCTTGTCTCAAAACAAAAATAAAAAGCAAAATCATTAAAATATTTGGAAATAAGTCAATATACAGAAGAGTTGTGAGAAAAAGAAATAATATAAAACCTTAATGGCAGAAATAAAGAAAAATTTGAATAAATGTAGTCATACTGTGTTTCTGAATGTAATGACCAACAGTATGAACATGACATTTCTTCACAGGTCGATTTATAAATGCAGACAATTCACATGAAGATATCCGTTATCTCAAAAATGATACAATAACAATTGTATATTACAGTCCTAGAAAAGCAAAAGTCTAAAACAATTACCAAATGCTAGAATATATTATAAGCTAACACTAGTTAAAATAGCAGAATTCTGATGCAAATAAAAAAATCAGTAAATGGGACCTTGAGACCCGGGAAAAGCCCTAGTAAATGTAAGAATTGAATGTTTGATGTACAAAGCATAACTAAACAATGGGGAAAACACTCATTATTTAATAAATTCACGTGAGGTAACTGGTCATGGATATGGTGAGGAATTAACATAAGCTTTTATCTCTTACCATATATAACAATTCTTTCTACATAAGCTAAAAACTTAAATATTTAAAGAAAAATTTAAAAACTAGAAGGAACAGACTAACCATGAGGCTAGACTGTTTGAATCAACTATGGGGATTTTTTTAAGTTTTGAAATAATAGAAAACATTACGAAGACTGGTCAGAGAGTACAACACAATACAACAATGTAAAATCAGGAGCAAAACTGAGATTAAATGGTGGAAATGCTTAGGACGGTCAGAGATAAATTAATATCATCTAAAGTGTGTTCAGAAGTACTACAAATCTAGAAGATCCCCAAGATCCCAAGGGACAAATGGTCAAAGAACATCATCACGCTAAAAGAAATATATATAGTTCAAAGTAGGAAGCACCATTTGATACTAATTCAATTGCCCAAACTAACAGTTTACAAAACCCAATACTATACAGGCTCTGGAAGAAAAGACTTATTCAAGTTGCTAATAGCATTGCAAAAAGAGCCAAGAATTATAAAAATGTTCATAGTCTTGGACCCAGGGAGTCTAATCCTGCAAATTATCCTAAACCAATAATTCAAATGAAGAAAAAAAGCAACCTTAGTTTGAACACAAAAATAATCCTTAAAATAACCTAAATATTAAAAAATAATAGAATGCTTAAGCTATTTACTATATACTAATTCAATAAAATGATTTGAATTCTGTAATAAAAAACCCAGAAAATTGCATAAAATAATATTAGTAAAAGATTAAAATTCAAAATTATATTTTTCACTTTGATTGCATCCAGGCATATTCATTTGCTTTTTTAAAAAGTTAAAAGGGGGATATTATTTTATTTATTTTATTATTTTGGCATTCTGTCTAACAAAACATTACTGAATTGGAGAAATAAATAATTCAATGGGAGAATCAGACCTCTATTTCAAATGAACTACTTCTATTTATTTCACCTTGTGCCATTTCTTTTTCTCTTCCTCTGCATCTATCAACATCTGTTATTTTACCCTCTATGAATATTTTTTCTGGCACTTTGTCTCTTTCTTCATTTCTCCCTATTCAAACTGTATTTCTTTTTTTCTTCTATCATCTCTTTTACTACACCTTTTTCCCCCTTTTATCCTTCTTAGCTTTTTTTTCTGCCTCTTTTCTTGGAATGGTTAAAATGTGGAACAGGAACATATTTTATTTGTTTTATCTGTTGAATAAAATATTGCTTTTGTTCATTTTTAAAGTGAATGAGCTGAATTCATTATTTTTAAATTCTGTTATAAAGGGCACTCAAATTGAATTGTCTTTTAATTATTTATGCATGGGCAAGGCCAAATCAAAAGCTTCTTCAAGGCCCTAAACTATGTCAAGTGGAAAGTACTACATATCATAATTCCATTAGATTTATCATCACAGGAAGAACAATGAACACAAACATGAAAGATTTATATTTGTATGTACGGGAAACTCTGCTATGCCAATTTTTGAGTTTTCAACTATCTACCTCTTAATTATGCTAAAACATGCTTTTAACTCTCATGAGATATGTTGATGCAATAATTATGATCTCGTATTTTGCATTCAAGATATTGTGAATGTAGTATCAGTATGAATGGGTGCCTTTAATCATGGAACCTGAGATGAAACTGAATGGCAACGCACAAATGCAGAGAACGGGCAAGAAGCTAAAAAATAGCTATTGGTGGTACAGTGACCTTGGGCAAGTTATTCTCTCTCAGCTTCCTCACAAATAAAATGAAGATAATACTAGTACCTTTTTGAAGTATATATTGTAGGATTAATATATGGCAAGGTTTTGAAAGCATTTAACACAGTACCTAACACACAGTAAGTGATCCATTAGTGAGAGAATGTGGAAGGTATTGCAGCTTTGGAGGCATAGTGTGCACGTTAGCTTGAGAAGAGATTGGCTTACCTCTAGTCATACTGGAAGGTTAGTTTGGAGAATCATCCTTTTACTTTTAGAAAATAGGATTACTCACACTTCAGCTGTTCTTTGTCAAAGTTACAGAGCAACCCCCAGGGCTGAGCATTCCTTCCTTTTTTGGGATAGAATGGAGTGGGAGAAGGAGGGCTTGAGAGGCAGTCCTTTGTCAACCTTGTGCAGCATAGAAGGGAAGAGGGTGATATCAACCTCAGAGTAGCTTAAGCTCCTATGAGCAAGGTCAGAGTGCCAGGTCAGTGGCCTGTTTCTGCTCTGCCAAACATGGGGCATGGCTGCAATACCCCCGCTGTGGGATTACAGTGTGTGCCTTAATGATGAGTCTCTATGAGCCAATTGTGTCTGATCTATCTGCTGATTCTATGAAGGAAAAGGAGACTTGAACCTGAGACACTGGTAGAGATAGGGTAGTGATTAAGGGCATAGATCCTGGAGCTACACTTCATGAGTTCACTTGGTAGCAGTGTGACCTTGAACAACTTACTTACGCTCCCTATGCCTCAGTTCTTTGTTCAAAAAGTGAGATAATGATAGTATTTACTTCATGGGGTTTGCAGTGGGAATTAAATGAGATCACATATGTCAAGCACTTAGAATGCTGCCTACCAGATCATGAGTACTGCCTATTTTTATCCAGGTACAAATAGCCCATTCCTCAGCTTCTCTTGCGATCAGGAGAATTTTCTTCATGAGTCCAAGAAAACGCGTTCCAAATACAAAAAAACAGGAGGATCATGTATTTTCTCTTTGATCCAAACTTGGTTGAGGCATAGTAAAAGCCATAAGACAGTGAAGTGCCTTTGGCACCAGAAAGATTTTGCAAACGGCCATAGAAACCAGACCGAGGCTAATCCTGAAAGCCTGGGTCATGCGGGGGCACTCTCTTCCTCTCTAGGTTGCAATGAGACCTAAAATTTCCTGCCATCATGCCTTAATGTCTTCAAAAAACCCCTCTCAAAATGAACAAATTACCTGGGAAGAATAACACATCAACCTGTTAGCTGGATGAACACTTTAGCAGAGATTACTTTTATCAGATTACTTAGCTTCTGGAAGTTGGACCCTGAAGCCAGCAGATGAAGGATGGCTAAATGATGCTGGGAGGGAAATAAGAGGGAAAGAGCATTGGGAGGCAGCCTAAGGGCTACTGGGGACTAAAGCTGGGCAAAGCCAGGGGCTGCACGGTCTCCTGGATGGAGCATAGAGCTTCCTCAGCCCTACTGTCTTCCTTACTCCCTTTGTCCTGTATTGTTTTTCATTTCCCTATTTTCATGTGTATCATACACCACCTAGCACAGGGCCAGAAACACAATCAACAGATATGTATTAAGTACCTACTGAGTGAATAAGTGCCTACAGAGACAGATGCCTCCACATTCCTCCCCAAGACAGGACAGGGATGTCCTGTGTGGAACACAGCTAGGTCTGGCTCAGTAACTACTGACTAGAAGGGGCTATAATTTAGAGGTTGGCCCGCTCCATAGGGTGAGGTAGGCACCTGTGGCTGGGAACTTAACATGTACTAAGAAAGCACTCACAAATACCTAGAAGGAGGATATTGAATGTCCCCAACACAAGTAAATGATAAATGTTCAAGATGATGAATATGCTAATTACCCTGATCTGATCCTGTACAATATGTGTATTGAAACATCACTATGTACCCCAGAAATAGTTACAATTGTTATAAGTCAATTAACAAATAAAATAAAAGGAAAAAAACCAAAGTACTCACAAAATGGCTGGAGCATAGTCATAGGCACTACAGAAGCAAGGATAGGAGATCTGAGCAGAGAGGTAGCATATAGTATTCAAGAAAATAGCAAGACAGGACTGATTCCAAGAACCAGGAGAAAGCTGAGTTTTCAAGAGAAAGGAAAAAAAAAAGAAAGAGAAAAAACAGCTTTTTTATCCAGTGCCTTTGTTGTACCAGGCACTTTCACTGACCTTATCACATGTACTCTTCACAACAGGACCCAAATGAATTCTTGCCTCTATTTGTTCAATAAATGGAAAACTAATAGAAAAGCTGTGAAATTTGCAGCATAGTATAGTAGCTAAGTGTAGACTTAGCTGCCTGGGTTTGGCTCCTGCTCTGTCACTTATTAGCTGTGTGATCCTGGGCAAGTTAGTTAACCTCTCTGTTCCTTAGTTTCCTCTTAGAGGAAAATGAGGATAATAATAGTACCTGCTTTATAGAATTATTATAAAGCTTAAGTGAGTTACTATTTACAAAGCACTTAGAACAGTGCCTGCCACATATGGAGTGTTGTGTAAGTGTGTGGTAAATAAAATAATCTTCCCAAGGTTATACAGCCATTATGAGAAGGAGGCAGGACTTGAGCCCAGGTCCAAATGCTTCAGTCCTAGCACAATTCCTACCTCCTCCATAAACCTCAAGTTTGACTTCTCTTCAAGGACTCGTTGAAGTCCTGTATCCCCCGGGAAACTTACCCAGTCCACGCCTACTTTGATTCCCTGCTTCATATCCAGTTTCAGATTGCCTGCCTAATGATTTGAATTCTTCCTGCACATTATCTTGTTTTTCAAACTAGTTCATACACCTATTCTTGAGGAGTTCACTTGCTTATTTTCACCTTCCAAAGTACCTAGCATTTCTTCTGTGTATTGAGTTCAAACACTGAGTGGTCTTAAAGTTTTGAGTACTTGCTAAATGGCTGGAGCATAGTCATGGGCACTGCAGAAGCAAGGGTAGATCTGAGCAGAGAGGCAGCATATAGTATTCAAGAAAATAGCGAGGCAGTACTGATTCCAAGAACCAGGAGAAAGAAATGTATATGGCAGGGCATAGAGTTCTGGAATCATTTGGTCTTATGTACTCACATTTTCTACATCTGCCCATGCATTTTAACAGTTTTTGTTTCATACCTAACCAATGGCTGAAAGAAATAGGCATTCTGGTTTTTAACTCATTCTATATAAAGTTTTAGTATGGTTTTTGTATTTTTTAAACAATTCATCTACCATCTTTTTTTTATTTTATTATTATTATACTTTAAGTTTTAGGGTACATGTGCACAATGTGCAGGTTAGTTACATATGTATACATGTGCCATGCTGGTGTGCTGCACCCATTAACTCGTCATTTAGCATTAGGCATATCTCCCAATGCTATCCCTCCCCCCTCCCCGACCCAGAGTGTGATGTTCCCCTTCCTGTGTCCATGTGTTCTCATTGTTCAATTCCCACCTATGAGTGAGAACATGCGGTGTTTCGTTTTTTGTCCTTGCGATAGTTTACTGAGAATGATGATTTCCAATTTCATCCATGTCCCTACAAAGGACATGAACTCATCATTTTTTATGGCTGCATAGTATTCCATGGTGTATATGTGCCACATTTTCTTAATCCAGTCTATCATTGTTGGACATTTGGGTTGGTTCCAAGTCTTTGCTATTGTGAATAGTGCCACAATAAACATACGTGTGCATGTGTCTTTATAGCAGCATGATTTATAGTCCTTTGGGTATATACCCAGTAATGGGATGGCTGGGTCAAATGGTATTTCTAGTTCTAGATCCCTGAGGAATCGCCACACTGACTTCCACAATGGTTGAACTAGTTTACAGTCCCACCAACAGTGTAAAAGTGTTCCTATTTCTCCACATCCTCTCCAGCACCTGTTGTTTCCTGGCTTTTTAATGATCGCCATTCTAACTGGTGTGAGATGGTATCTCATTGTGGTTTTGATTTGCATTTCTCTGATGGCCAGTGATGGTGTCAGCTACCATCATTTTAAAGCATTTGCTGAAGCACAGTTAATAAAAGAAAGAGAAACAAAGACAGAGACTGAGAAACAGAGAAACAACATGGCACCACCAACCTTCCTGTAAAAACATAATTTTCTATGTTATCCCTTCCCAGGCATATGGCACTGAGTCATAATAAGTAACAGTAATGGAAAATGGCCAAATATACATTGGCATACTGGAGCTAAGTACAAAAGGAGATATAGAGTTATTTTTAAGATACACTCTATTTCTAAAATGCTTTCAAGCCTTAAATACACTGAACAGTCATATCTCTAAAGGGAAAGAATTGTACATAAGTTCTAAAAACACTTGCTGAGATAGTAAATGAATGTGCTCAATTTCCCTGATCAGAGCCTTTCATTCCAATTTGATGTAAGCCATAAATGAAATAACTTGGCTGATTATAAGTCAGTTCCCCATGAACATTTGTTTACATCTGAAAGCCACTACACATAATTGCTGTCTCTGCTCAGGGGAGGTCCAGCTGGGATTACAAGAACTGTTGCAAGGTTCTACTGAGGTGTGATCACCAGTTACGGCATGAACCTGGCACTGCATGTCCACACTCTGTCTGCTTTGGCAATTGGATCCATCAGTCTTCCTCCTTCACACAGCTAAAATTAGCTAGAAGACAGCAGAAGTCTTGGGAAGGAAAACATGGGGCTGTAAATAACATTCAGACCCCAAGTCTGCTTTGCTCCTGAGAGATAGCGTGTAATTATACCTTAGTTACTATGTTCCTCCAAAAGCCAGTAATAGTACATTTTCATTGATGAAGAGAAGGGTGAGGTTGAGGATAAGGCAGGATAACGGGCATACCGTAAACATTGATTTCTCTGAAAAAATGGAAATTGACAATTTGCCTTAATCATTTTCTTTTGAAGAAAAAAAAATGGGTCTACTCAATTTGTATAATAATGGGAAGTAAATGTGTAAACTGCTTCTTCCGTTTATTAACAAATTCAAATTTAAAATAAACCAGTTTAACATCTGTATGTACATTGGGGATAATAATGGTATCTACCTCAAAAGGTAGTTATGAAGATGAATGAATTTAGAACTTTTATAAGTTTTAGAACAGTGTAACCCTGTATGTTTTCCAAATAAATGAATAAAGCCTAAGAAGAAAAAAGTCTATTAACATTATTATAATCTTTCGTTTTGTGTAGCTAACATTCCCATTTAAATGACAGCATGTAAAAATTTTGTAGTATAATATTCCTTTGCATATTTTACACATAGCACACATTTACTTTCTGATTGTAATGGGACCCAAAAGAAGTTAAATCCTAGCTTGAGAGTCAGTATCATTGCCTCTAGCATTACCAATTTATTGCATATTCTTAGATAACTCATCCATCATCTTACTCCCTCTGATATACACATCTTAACTCAAAAAGGGTTATAGGCCTCTATCACAAATATACTTAAAATGATCAAGGAAAGAGGTGAGATCATAATTCCTTACCCTTGTCTTTACTGTTAACAAATAATAATAAAGACAGATTGCCAGATTTGGTCTGTTGTTACTGTTTCTCTTCATGTTCAAATCTTATCAAATAAAACCCTCTGATTACGACTTAATAAAGAAGTCCCTTGAAGGTGGTCATGTAAGTAACTGCAGTAATATTTCCAGAAGGTGGACTCATTAGAAAATGAGATTCAGATTAATGGGGGAGAAGGGGAGATTCTTCTTTCTTTATGCAATAAAACTGCTCACTGGCGAGGCTGCCCCAGCAGTGTGGACTTCCCTTCACTCCTGAATGAGGATAACACATGTGCTAACTGATCTAACCTCTTAGTTACGGATGATTAGAAATACAGCCTTTTACCAACCCCAAGACGTCACTCTTGTAGACAAACCATCAGTCCTGGTAACAACCCACTAGGAAAAAGTCTCATGAGGACCCAAAGTCCAGGCTGTTTTGGGTGGTTCTGGCTGAGCAGAATAAGCCAGAGGAGGAGGGAAAGGGAGGGAACACTAAATCTTTCTAATCATTCTCTCTAACCTCCCTTGTCCCATAGGAGAATGTAATTTTGTTTCTGTGGAATTCTTTAAGTAAATGGTTCAGGTTTCCTTTGCTATTTATGGGGGCAAGACTGGCCTGTTATTGCTGTACTGAGGTGTGATACTAAAGGCCTTTATAGCAATGGCAAGGTGGTATCCAATTCTGCCTCCCACACAGACTTTAGGCAGCTCACTTTCCCTCTGCAGGCCTCATTGTCTTCATCAGTAATGATACCTGGTCTGTGAATTATTATGATTTTTTTTTGAGACAGGATCTCACTTTGTTGCCCAGGTTGGAACGCAGTGGCATGATCTCAGCTCACTGCAACCTCTGCCTCTGGGTTCAAGTGATTCTCCTACGTCAGCCTGCTGAGTAGCTGGGACTACAGGTGTGCGCCACCACACCCGGCTGATTTTTGTATTTTTAGTAGAGATGGGGGTTTCACCATGTTGGCCAGGCTGGTCTCGAACTCCTAACCTCAGGTGATCCACCTGCCCCGGCCTCCCAAAGTGCTGGGATTACAGGCGTGAGTCACCACACCCGGCCCTATTATGATTTTTTTTTTAACTTACTTTGGCAAAAGTGATCATCCTCTCCTTTGTGCTCCCACTATGTGTTGAACACAATTCAGCCTCTCCACTTTCCAGTCTGTCTGCTAATGCACTATTCCAATAGGTCTTGAACTCTTTCAGAGCATGGACTATATCTTACTTATATTTGTATTACTATCACCTCGAATGCAGTGAGCACTCAAACATGTTTGATGAATAAATGAAGGAAGGAAGGCATAAATGAATACACAAGTGAAATGAGTTGGACTAGATATCTTCTGAGACTTCTAAACTACAGGCTGGAGCAGTACTTTTCCATCCCAATTCAAACCACAGTTTGTATAGGTTCAGGCACAGATAACAGAATGATTCAGAAGAACTGGAGAAATTATAGATGAGTGGTTTAAATGTCTTGTATTTTGTACACTCCCTCCCCCAATTTTTACTCATCTTTGTCTTCTTCATCCTATGATGAGACCTATTTTCCTCTTTTCTAAGGCAAAAAAAAAAAAATTGACATTTGCATTTCTCCACCAGCCTGTGTCATTGTTTATTATAAAAATAATTCTTTTCAGCTCATTAAAAACAGCTCATATATGATACGGTATTTCCTTGGTAAATACAACCCTTTTTATACAAACCTGCATCCTTTCCCCCAGATGCACTCAAATTGATTATATGCCATGACCAGCCAGTCTTAGCCACAGAGTCCCCTCTTTCCACAATCATTGATGGCTGCAATTAGCATATGTGAAGTACTGCTAGGCAACTTCAGCATCTTTCCCCATGTGTCTGAAGACTTAGGCAGGCAGCTTTGCAGTGCAGGCCTTCTTGTCAGTGTAGGATTCCCCAGATTGCACATGCAGTTGCAACTTCTGCCAGTTGCTTGAAGGTTCTGATTGCTTGAGTGACAGTTAAATGGGAGTGTGACTATAATACTGCTTAGACCCTTACATTTTACATAGGTCAGAGAAAAAAGCAACTTTAAAAAATGGAGTGTACTTAAGTAGTACATTTTTCAAAATTGTCATTGTTTTTTCTTTCTGCTATTCTGTGAAATATAAAAGGGCCAACATTCACATATGAATAATGCAGGTGCTTCACTAAATAGGAAAGGGGAGGGAGAGTGAGAGAGAGAAAGAGAGAGAGAGATAAGGGGCACATAAGAAGGGAAATATGGAAATATGGAAGCACTGTTGTTTTCTCTCAATAGTGCTTCTATGAAACAATGTTTCTAATGGACCTAGGAAGGCAGACCAAGGAGGAGAGTATAAAGAAAGGCATTGTAATTAAAACCGATGGTTCATAACAATGTGTAATGAATGACTAAGGCTTAGATCAAAGTCCAAAAGGAACAGTCCAGCCTTGGCTGTAAAAATCTAAAGTCAAAATATGCATTAAGGGTCGCCCTCTGTAGCCAGCACCATTCCTCTGTCGGTGCTCCTTGTCTCTAAAGGAAGCATATGCCACAGCAGCAAACTCTATTCACAAGTGAACATTCTTAAAGAATTACTTGTGTGCTCCTCTACTGCAAAATGGTCCAAGGACAGAACCCCCTGACTATGCCATTGCACAATGCAATGGAAAAATTCAAAGCTGGCAGCCCTGTGTTTGTAGCTTCCAAGAACCCTAACCAAGGTCAATTACCAGATACTTGCTCTTTCCAGACAAAGCATTACAATGAGAAGCATCAGGGTCTTTTCACAGGAGTATAAAAATTTGGCTAAACATTGGGAAGGCAATGAAAGTTTTCCTACTCTTCTTTCCACTTGTGCTATGCAGTGTGCTGTGTGGAAGTGGGCTGCATGCTCTGCCACCAAGAGTTGGCTGCATTTCAGTGGCAAAGAAGAAAGGCACCACAGAACTGTGATTATTTCTTAACACTCCTGAGGATGATTTCTCCTGAATCCTATTATGTATTTCTCAGCATGCTTCAGTTATGGGATCCTTGTCTTAAGTCCCTTTAACATTGTGACCTCCCAGAATTAAAAGGATGTTGAATGCCACCGATTACATTTGTTTCTCAATCCTAACCTGAGTCACAGTTCCTTTCAGAGCAGTAAAACCCACATGCATCCAAGTTCTTTACATTTGAAAGATTTGGAATAAGTTATCTAGATTTTAGGATTCCTCAATCCAAACAACAGAGGCAATTCTCTTCACTAAGATGGTTCCTACATCAGCAGGACACCCAAATCATTATTCACTTTGATTCTAGGGTGATGCCTACTGAGGGCCTGAAGGGAACAAGTGTGATTTAAGCGAGGCCTAGGGTTTTTTTAAAATAAGTGACTCCTGCTAAGTGCTTCAAGGCTCTGTTTTACAGAAGGTGAGGTCAGTGAAAGTGAAGTTATACTTAAATCATTAGGGAACAAGCTGATCTACTGTGTAATGACCACTGCCTGCCTAAAATGCAATGAGACTACTTTGAAGGAAACTCTCAACACTTGAAACATCCAAGTGACCTTTGTCTTTCAAAAGTAGCCTTTTCACTGCCAGTACTTCACATTTTGGAACTCCTCTTGGGGAAATGTCTTTAGAGCCAGTATCTGAGTCGTAAAAGAAAAGCACAGTCATTTCTTCAGATCCACACCTAGTCAGTGAACACAAACAGCATTGTTCAGTTTAATCCAATGTCGCCCCCCTACTGCATTAGACTTCGCTTCCAGAGAAGGTGTCCTTTCCAAAAATTAAACCCACTCTTAGGAGACCAAACTTTTGCACCACTGAGAGTCGTAAGAATGGGCTCAGAAGACAGTTTCCAAAGAGGAGGGTCATTAACCAAACTGAAGTAAGTGTATAGCCCTAAAAGGGACAGCACTAATTTATATTTAAATTATGAAATGTTATTTAAATATTGTGTGTATGGGGGGAGAAAATTTAGTTTAAAGTGGATTAAAAAATCTAGGCTTCCCCATTTCTAACAATGGGGATTACAAACTCTGACTTCAAAAGGCTGTTGTGATAAACAGTCGAGATATGTGGATATCTTTTGTAGACCCCGAGGTGCACATTCAAGAATAAGGTGTATGTGTATGTACGTAAACAAATATAGGCATTTGTACACATCTACACACTACATAAAACTAGTGCTTTAAATTCCCATCTTTTAATCTATAAGGAAAACATGAAGAAGATTTGAAGAGGATGGAGATAAAAGGAATGAACAGTTGAGCTTAGATTACAAGAGTGGAAAGGTGAACACAGATTTAAAAGCAGAATGTAGTGGCTTGAATTTTACTAATGATTCACTTTTCCCTATCTTAATACCAAATGATTCTACCAGAAAAGGTTAAACCCTCAAAGACTGGACCACATTTAAACCCAACAAAGGAAGAACCATTTTGCTAATTACTCTAAATTAACTTAATATTTGTTATTTTTTTATACCGGTATTTCAACACAAAACACACTTATCAAAGGAAAGCTAAGTGAATTAATTGGGAAGCTTAATTTGAGTTCACTTGAACAAAATTTTACTGGATGGATTTCTTTTTAGAAATGTAATACTTGTTGCCACTCAAGACCCTCAAAATAAAAAGCTAAATACAGAATTTCTCACAGACCCTTGAGTAAGTGATTAGTCTTAACACTTTTCCATTCAAAATTACATACTTAGAGAGTCACAAGTTTTTTTCTCATTTAAAGTCAACTCCCAGTTATTGATAATAGATAAAAACCTCAATTAATTGGAACTCAACCAACTAGAAGTCTCACCTTACTGGAATGTTGTTGTCATTACCCTTCAGAGAGAAGAAAATAACAATAAAGTGGCTGGGCACGGTAGCCCACGCCTGTAATCGCAGCACTTTGGGAGGCAAGGTGGGCGGATCATTTGAGGTCAGGAGTTTGAGACCAGCCTGGCCAAAACCCCGTCTCTACTAAAAACAAACAAGCAAACAAAACCAAAAACAAAATGCAAGTGAAAGTCAGCCAATTTGGTGTGTCTTAGTTTCCCAATAAGCCCAGTTTTCTGCAATTTTCCTGTGATAGCTATATAAAGAAATAGGGAAAAGAATAAAGATTTATGAGGCACTTTCCACATGTCCATCTCTTTTTGATCTGGCCCCAGCTAACGTTTTACACCCTATTCCTTCATGTCTTCCATTCCAGCCATTCTAGATATCTGTCATTTTGTTTAATCCTGACAACAATCATGTAAAAGTTGTAATATATTTTAATTCTATAGATGACAAAATAGAAGATTAGTGATGTTAAATTGTCCAAGGACATGAAGTTAAGTCACTTGTCCAAGGTCACATGGTGGTAATGGGACTGGTATTTGGATCCAGACCAGTTTGACACCAAAACCTGTATTTGAATGATGGCCCTTAAACACTGCAAAATCCTCAACCAGTACAGAAATGTTCTCTTGCATCCATTAGTGTCTATGTCCTGAGTGGCCCATGAAAGTTGATTTATATATATATATGAAATATTTATATATATTTATATATTTCATATATATATGAAATATTTTCAGCAAGGAATGAAATTTAAAAGGCCATTTATTTAAACTTCAGTTAATTATAGTTTATTCTAATTCTAAAATTCCAAGTTAAAAGAAAAACTTCCATCAATTAACAAAATAAATTTATTCAGATTGAGTATGTTCTCATCACAATGCAATCATATCAAAACTCAGTAACAAAAGTCTCTCAAAACCAGATACTTAGGAAAACTCTTAAATGTCCTAAAAGAATGAGTCAAACAATGAAATCAGTAAAAATTGCAGAGTAGACCTCTGAAATTTTATTCTTAAAATCAATTTTAAAAACTGACAGTATTTCTCAGGATTAACTTTTTTAAAGCTCTGGACTGCTACAAAACTTTGGATAATTTCCAGAGTTCTGGAAAAAGATATACCACACAAATGATAACAAAACAAGAGCTGAAATGACTACACTAAAATCAGACAAAATAGCCTTTAAGAAAAAAAATTGTTTCTAAGAAAAAAGGGACATTTCATAATGATAAATGGATCAATTCCTCAAGAAGATATGACAATTATAAACATATGTGCACCTAGCAATAAAGCCAAAAATGCATAAAACAAAACTGAGGGAATTAAAGTGAGAAATGGGTAGTTCAGTAGTAACAGCAGGAGCTTTCAATACCCCACTGGCATAATGGATAGAATAACTATGTTAGAGCAACAGAATAATAATGGATAGTCAACAATGAAATAGAAGACTTTAACAGCACTGTAAACAAACTAGACTTGAAAGACATCTACAGAATATGCCACTCAACAACAGCAAAATATAGGTTGGTGCAAAAGTGATTTGCACCATCCTAATACATGGAACATCTTCTCGAGCACACATGGAACATTCTCCAGGACAAACCATATACTAAAATATAAAACAAGACTCGATAAATTAAAAATGGTTGAATTCATGCGAGTATGTTCTCTGACCACAATGGAATGGAATGAACATAGAAATCAATAACAGAAGGAAATTTGGGAAAACTACATATATGAAAAATTAAACAGCATATTACTAAATAAATAATGAGTGAATGAAGAAATCATAAGAAAAAGTATCCTGAGATGAATGTAAATGAAAGTACAACAAACAAAAAGTTATGGAATGCAGCAAAAGCTGAGCTTAAAGGGAAATTTGTAGCATAAACATCTTTATTTTTAAAAAGAGAGACCTAAAGTAAGTAACCTAACCTTTCGACTTAAGAAACTAAAAAGGAAGAGCAAACTAAACCCAAAGCACATGGATGGAATAATATATTAAAAATTAGAGCAGAAATTAATACAATGGATAATAGGAAAATAATATAAAAAACCAACAAAACCCAAAATTGGTTCTTTGGAATTACAAAGAAAATTGACAGACCTTTAGCTAGACTGTCCAAGAAGAAAAACTGAAGACTCATATTACTGAAATCAACATTAAAAGCTGGATATTACTACTAACTTTAAAGAAATAAAAAGGATTATAAGGGGATACAATGAAAAATTGTATGCAAACAATTTACGTAACATAGATGAAATAGAAAAATACATAAAAGACACAAACTACAGAAACTGACTCAAGATAAAATAGAGAATATGAATACACATTATTTTATCAAGTAAATAAATCAAATCAGTAATAAAAAAATACCACAAAGAGAAGCCCAGCCCCAAATGGCTCACTGGTGAAATCTCCCATGTTTAAGGAATAATTAATATCAATCTCATACAAAATAAACATACAAAAATCAGTAGCATTTCTATATGCCAAGAGTGAACAATCTTAAAGAAGAAATCGAGAAAGCAATCACACTTACAATAGCTACAACAAAATACCTAGAAATCACAAAAGACCCCAAATAGCCAAAGCAACTCTGAACAAAAAAAAAGTTGGATGCATCATACTATCTTGTTTTAAAATATACATTGAAGCTATATTTTGATAGCACAACAGGGTGACTGCAGTCAATAATAATTTTACATTTCAAAATAACTAAACAGTGTAATTGGATTGTTTGTAAAACAAGGGATAAATGCTTGAGGGGATGGATACCCCATTCTCCATGATGTGATTATGTCACATTGCATGACTGTATCAAAACATCTCATGTATCCCATAAATACACACATCTACTATGTACCCACAAAATTAAAAGTAAAAAAAAAATTAAAAAAATAAAAACCTACTATTAGTCTCAAAGTTAGTATGATTCAGAGAGAGGGAGAATGCTAAGGATTTTTTAAATTTTAATTGTTTTACTCAAAACAATTAAAACATAAGAGTTTTATATACATGAGGGGTACATATGATGCTTATAGTTCTGAGATACCAGATGTTCCCTGACAGTGCCAACAGATGAAGTATCAAAAAAGCAGAGAAAACTCAAGAAACTGAGTTTTATTGAGGGAAGAAGGAAATAGAAACTATCACCAAATTAGGGCCACTGGTTGACTCTTCCCTGGCACCCTCACATGTACAAGACCTGTCCCAGACACAGAGCAAGTCTCTGCTCTCTATTAAATGAGAGCAGTAATCCACATTCATTCACAAAACCCTAATTAAGCAGTTATTTGTAAAGGAGTTTTCCATGACTTCTAGACTTGAAAAGATATGTGTGGAATCCCAGCAATTTATGTAGAAGCCAACACAGCCCCCGGCACATAAATAATAGAAACTTAATGAATAAAGCATCCACGTTATTGTTGATATTAATAAAAAGAATCTTCACTGAGTGCCTAAAAAGAAAAAGCCATAATAACAAAAACAGCATGATACATAAAAACAAGACACACATACCAATGGAACATGATAGAGAACCCAGAAATAAATCCACTCATTTACAGCCAACTCATTTTTTGACAAGGGCACCAAGAACATACATTGGGGAAAGGACTGTCTTCAATAAATGGTGCTGGAAAAACTGGATATCCATACATAGAAGAATGAAACTAGATTCCTATCTCTTACCATATATAAAAATCAAATTAAAGTGGATTAAAGACCAATGTAAGACCTGAAACTATGAAACTACTAAAAGAAAACATTGGAAAATTTTTCAGGACATTGGTGTAGGCAAAGATTTTGGGTGTAAGACTTTAAAAGCAGAGGCAACAGAAACAAAAATGGACAAATGGGAACACATCAAGCTAAAACACTTTTGCACAGCCATGGAAACAACAAATTGAAAAGACAACCCACAGAATGGGAAAAAATATTTTCAGTCTACCTAACAAGGGATTAATAACCACAATATATAAGGAACTCAAGCAATTCAACAGCAAAAAGAAAAAATAATCCAATTTTAAAATGGGCAAATGATGTGAACAGACATTTCTCGAAAGAAGAAATAGAAAAGGTCAACAGGTATATGAAAAATGCTCAACACCACTAATCATCAGTGAAATGCTAATCAATACCACAATGAGATAGCATTTCACTTCAGTTAAAATGGCCATTATCAAAAAGACAAAAAATAGCAGATGCTGGTGAGGATGTTGAGAAAGAGAAACTCTCATACACTGTTGGTGGAAATGTAAATTAGCATGGTCATTATGAAAAACAGTATGGAGGTTCCTAAGAAAAACTAAAGGTAGAGCTACCGTATGATTCAGCAATTGCACTGCTGGGTATATATCCAAAAGAAAGGCAATCAGTATATTGAATATATCTGCACTCCCATGTTTATCACAGCACTATACAGAATAACCAAGATATGAAATCAACCTAAGTGTCCATAAATGGATAAATGGATTTTTTAAATGTGGTATATATACAAAATGAAATAATATTCAGCCATAAAAATAATAAAATCCTTCATTTGCAAGACACGGATGAGCCTGGAGGATATGTAACTGAAATAAGCCAGATGCAGACAGACAAATATCACATGTTCTCCCTCATATGTGGAAGCTAAAAACGTTGATCTCATAGACATGGACAACAGAATGGTATTCACTAGAGGTTAGAGTGGGGAGAAAGATGAAGAGAGGTTCATTGATGGGTACAAAATGCAATTAGATAGAAAGAATAAGTTCTAGTTTTCAGTAGCATAGTAGAAAGACTATAGTTATCAATAATTTATTGTATATTTTAAAGTACCTAGAAAAGAATACTTGGGATGGACTCACACACACAAAAAAATGTTTGAGGTGATTAATGTCTCAATTGCCCTGATTTGATTATTACAAATTGCATGCATCTATCAAAATATCACATGTACCCCATAAATATGTATAATTATTGTGTAGCAGTAAAATACAAGTCATCTGAAAAAAAAAAAAGAATTAACACCAATACTTCACAAACTCTTCCAAAACCTCAAAGGGGAGAATGTACTTATCAGTTCATTCTATGAAGCCAGTATTACCCGAATAACAAAGTCGGACAAAGGCATCACAAGAAACAAACTATAGAGTAATATCTCTTCTCAATATAGATGTAAATGTCCTCAACAAAATACTAGCAAACATAATACAGCAGCATGTAAAAATGTTATATTCTATGACTAAGTAAGACTTATTCCAGTAATGCAAGATTGCTTCAACATGCAAGAATCAATTAATGTAAGATACCATATTAATAGAATAAAGGGAAAAATTACATGATCCTCTCAATATATTCAGAAAAAGCATTTGATGAAATTCAATGTTCTTTCATGTAAACATACTCAATAAACTAGGAATAGAAAGGAATCTTCTCATGCTGATAAAGGGCAGCTATGAGAAACTCACAGTTAGTATCATATTGAATGGTGAAATACTTAAAGCTTTCCCCCTAATATCAGGCACAAGATAAGGATGCCTCTCACTGCTTCTATTCAACATTGTACTGGAGGTGCCAGCAAGAGCAATTAGGTAAGAAAATGATGTAAAATGCATCCAGACTGGAAAGGAAGAAGTAAAACCATGTTTGCAGATGGTATGATCTTATATAAGAAAATACCGTGGAATTCAGAAGAAAACTATTAGAACTTGTAAATGAGCTCACCACGTTTGTAAGATACAAGATTAATATGCAAAAGTTAATTGTAATATGTAATGAATCAATATTTTATATTGTCTTGACAAATTTCTCATAAAATGTGTCACATTGTGTGTTTCTAGTCTCTTTATGTTACTCCTGGAGGGTAGACACCATGAGTTTTTCTATATGTGTATCCAGTCTCAGTACATGGCACTTATTTGTCATTCAATTAATATATTTATGAACAATATAACTTGGTAATATGTCATAGATGTTATCCAAGGCCAAAGATACTCATGAAGTAGGGCTTACCTTGAAGTCTGTAATAGAACATATATAGTGTGAGGAAAGATAGCTCCCTTGGTCTCACTTAAATACATAGTATTGTATTGGAAAAATAACCACTTGTATTTATATATATTGTCAATGTACAATCTGAAAGTGATATTAAGAAAGCAATTCAATTGAAAATAGATTCAAAAGAAATTACACTAATAATACATTTAACAAAAGCAAAATGTATACCTTGAAAATTAAGGAAAAAAAATCATTGAAAGGAATGGAAGAAAACCTAAATAAAAAAATGGAAAGACCCCGCCATTTTCATAGACAGAACAACTTAATATTGTTAAATGGCAATACTCCCCAAATAGATCTATAGATTCAATGTGATGTTTAACAAAATCCCAGCTTCCTTTTATTGAAGAAATTGACAAGTTTATCCTAAAAGTCCTATGGAAATACAAGAGTGACAGAAAAGACAGATCAATCCTGAAACATTAGATTAAAGTTGAAGGTCTCACATCTTCCTATTTCAGAAATTAGTACATAGATAGCTACAGTAATCAAGGCTATCTTGTACTGGCATAAAAATAGATCAATGGAATAGAATTGAGTATTTAGAAGTAAACTTATACATTAATGGTAAATTGTCTTTTGATGAGGATGCTAACTCAATTCAATGGGAGAATGAATAATCTTTTTAAATAATTTTTCTGGGACAGCTAGAAATCCACACACAAATGAAGTTGAGCCCTTACCTCTCACCATATACAAGAATTAACTAAAAACACAAAATGGATCGAAGGTCTGTATTTAATGGCTAAAGTTACAAAACTCTTAGAAGAAAACATAAGTGTAAATCTTGGTGAAATTTGGTTGAGCGATGGTTTCTTAGATATGACACCTAAAGCACGAGCACCCAAGGAAAAAATAGCAAAATTTTACCTTATCAAAATTAGAAGCTTTTGCGCTTCTTAAGACACTGTCACAAAAGTAAAAAGACAACCTGCAGAATGGAAGAAAATGTTTGCAAATCATATATCTAATAATATGCAAATCATATATGCATATATGAGAGATATCATATATGCATATATGAGAGATATCATATATGCATATATGAGAGATATCATATATGCATATATGAGAGATATCATATATGCATATATGAGAGATATCATATATGCATATATGAGAGATATCATATATGCATATATGAGAGATATCATATATGCGTATATGAGAGATATATATGCGTATATGAGAGATATATATCTATGTGATGCAATTCATATATCTAGTCATAATCACATAGCAAATCATATATCTAATAATATGCAAATATCTAATAATATGGAAATCATACAGCTAATAAGGTTCTAATATCTAGACTATATAAAGAATTAAAACCTCTTAACAACAAAAAGGCAAATAATTCAGTTAAAAATTGGCAACAGACATTTGGAGACATTTCTCCAAAGAACATATACAAATAGTCATGAAAAGTTGTTCAGCATCATTGGCCATAAGGAAAATGTAAGCCACAATTAAAATATCACTTCATACTCATTAGGATGGGTACAATAAAAAAGACAGACAATTTCAAGTGTTCATTAGAATGTGGAGAAACTGAAACCCTCATATACAGCTAGTGGGAATAAAATGGTGCAGCTACTTTGGAATACAATCTAGTAGTTCCTGAAAAAGTTAAACACAAAGTTACCACATGACTTAATTCCACTCCTAGGTATATAGCATATACCCAAGAGAAAGGAAAACTTCTACCCACACAATATTCATAGCAGCATTATTCATAAAAATATCCCAAAGTGGAAATAACCCAAACACTCTTTAACTGGTGATGGAGCAAAAAAATGTGGACTATCCATACAATGGAATATTATTCAGCCATAAAATGAATGAAGTACTGATACATGTTACATGGATTAAACTTATGAAATTATAAGTGAAAGAATCAGACACAAAAGACCACATTTTGTATAAGTCTAATAATATGAAATGTGAAAGATAAGCAAATCCTAGGAAACAGAAAAATTAGTGGTTGCCAGGGGTAGGAGGAGGGAAAATGGTTTGTGACTGCTAATGAATATGGGGTTTCTTTTTGGGGTGATGGAAATGTTCTAGAATTACATAACAGTAATGATTGTGGAATCTTGTTAAGATAGTAAAAACCACTGAACTGTACACTTCAAAATGGTGAATTTTATTGTATGTGAATTATATACCAATAAATACAAGGAAGTAAAAATAGTGAGTTAACAAGGAAATCTTGTTTTTTCCCCCTCATTCTTGGCTTTCATCTTGGGACTGGTTCCTTGTGGGAGCTCTAGGGAAGAAATCTGTTTCCTGCCTTTTCCAGCTTCTAGAGACCACCTAAATTCCTTGCCTCCTGGTCCCCTTATTCATCTTCAAAATCAGTGGAGTAGCTTCAAATCTCTCTCTCCCCTTCTGTATTCACACTGCCTTCCCTCTTTAAAAGGACCCCTGTGGTTGCACCTACCTGGATAATTCAGGATAATTTCCCCATCTCAAGATCCTCAACTGAATCATATCTTCAAAGTCTTTTTTTTTGGCCATGGAAGGCAACATACTCATAGGTTCTGAGGATTAGGACATGGAGATATTTGAGGAGGGGGGTGTTTATTCTGTCTACTACAGACCCTCTTCTTTATAAGATTAAAATAATAATAATTAAAATGACAGTTTAAAATGACTTAAAATGAGAGTTTAGAAAGCAATAGGAGATTATGTGAGCATTACATAATTGTTTTATTCTGTTCAGCAGGTAGGCAAGCACTGAGAAAACTCATTAAGTATCAGAAGTTACACCTAAGAAATTGATATGGTTTGGCCGCACACGAATCTCATCTTGAATTGTAACTCCCACAATTCCCACATGTCATGGGAGGAACCTGGTAGGAGGTGATTGAATTATGGGGTTGGGTCTTTCCTGCACTGTTCTGGTGATAGTGAATGAGTCTCACAAGATCTGATTGTTTTAAAAACTGGAATTTCCCTGCACAAGCTCTCTTCTCTTGTCTTCTGCCACGTGAGATGTGCCTTTCACCTTCTGCCATGATTGTGAGGCCTTCCCAGCCACATGGAACTGTAACTCCATTAAACTTGTTTCTTTTGTTAATTGCCCAGTCTCAGGTATATCTGTCAGCAGCATGAAAATGGACTAATGCAGAAACCAATTTATTTACCAAGAAAGGACCATGCAGAATTGGCTGAATATTATTATTTTGCTCTTCACAGTAGAATATTCAAATAACCACTTAAAGGTGAAAAAAAATCAAATCAGCAAAAAGAACAATCTGTTCATATATTTTAAAGGGAAAAGTGCTGCTCCTCTTGGGCCAAAAAGGAAATAATTGGAAAGCTATGGCTGAATTTCCACCTAAGGTCACATTGTCTTGATGCAAATATAACAATAATTGGTAATAGTAGTAGTAGTAGTACTAGTAGTAGTAGTGGTAGTAGTAGTAGTAGCAGCAGCAACAGCAGCAGTAGTAGTAACTAGCATTTATTGAGTTATTATGTGGTAGGTATGTATGCTGGTAAAAAAATTTCCATTAGGTAATTCATTTATTCCTCAGTATTTTGAGTAATAATGAAGTAAGGCCCCTTCCAATGAAGTAAGGCCCCTTTTTCACAGAAGAGGAAAATAAGTCTTCAATAAATCAAGTGACTTTTCCAAAGTCACATAGCTAATATGTGGTGGAGCTGGGTTTAGAACCTAGGAACCCAACCCTAGAGTGTGTGCTGGAAATACAATTGTGATCCATCATTGACATGGCCCTGGGAAGGAAGTGTACCAGTACCTGAGATTGTACATATAGGGAACTTCAGTGGTCTAGGAAATCAAGTAATATTTCACTGAGTTAAAATCTGAATAGTGAACAAATGTCAAATAAGCAAATGTGGTATGAGGCAGGGACATGTTTGTGGAGAGCATTCCAAAAAGAGGGATTAGCCTAAGCAAAGGAAAAAACCCTGAGGCTAGAGCACATTCCCAGAACAAAAAGATGGTTACTGTGGCTGGAATATAGTGAGCGTAGTGAGGTACGATATACACTAAAATCAGAGAGGTGAGCAGAGTTCAGCTCTTGAAAGGTTGTATAGCCCATGGTAAGATATTGGGGTTGATTCTAATTTAGTGGTTATGAATCAGTAGTAATTTTGCTTCCCCCCTCCCCAAAGGGACATTTGGCAATGCCTAGAAACGTTTTTGATAGTCACAACTCGGGGTGGGCTGCTACTGTAGTGGGTAAAGGCCAGAGATGCTGCTAAGCATCTTATAGGGCACAGGATAGCCCCTCCTACCCACAACAAAGAAATACCAGTATTGCTGAGGTGAGAAACCCTGTTCTAACGGTAATAGGAAACTTTTGAAGGATTTTAAGTAGGTGAGTGGTCCAATCTTAAATATATTTTCAGATTTATGTCATATATTTTATGTCTTATGTCAATGCATAGAATTGATGGTGGAGAGAGACGGCTGGATATAGGCAGATTAATTAAGAGACTTTTGTAGAAGTCCAGGCCAAAGATGATTATGGAATTGCCTAGGATCATGGCAGTAGTAGCAGAGAAAAGTGAAAGGTTCAAGTTGTACTTTAAAGGTAGAGACTAGAGGATTTACTGAAGGATTGGATGGGGTGGTGCTGAAGGAAAGAGAGGAATCAAAGATGATATCCACGTTTCTGGCTTTACTTGATGGGTGGATGGGTGGAGGTACAAATGAGGGAGAAAAAAAGATTGAGAGGGTCAAAGTGTGAAAGGAGAGATAATGTCAATTGTGATCATAGTAGTTTTAAGGTGCCTCCTTGATATATAAGTGAAGACACCAAGAAGTCAGTTAGACATATGAGTTTGGAGCTCAGAGAAATCCAGGCTGGAGTGATATATTCATGAGCATTCCATCCAGAACAGCAAATGGAGAAATCTGGAATGTCTGGGGGCAAGTCGTAATCTTCTGAAACAGTATCATGAAAAGATACTGCTGCTTTCTCCTTAAAATTGTCTCTTGACATCACTATTGGAGATACTTGCTATTGGTTGAATCCTAGTGCTTACCCAGCCTCATATTTCTTATATTCTGTGAATCAATATTCATGTTGCTTAAATGAAAGCTAAGCATATTTTATTTTCATAAATTATGAAGTGTCAAAGATGAACATGATTGTATGGATTTACCATTTTCTACTTGAAGCTAAAATAAGTTTCTTATAGTTCTAGTGTCTTCAGTTTAATTGTCTTCCTATAACTCTAGGATTCAGTTCCACTGCAGCTAGAAGAAATGGTGGGGCATAACGCACTATTTGCCAAGGCAAAGCTCTCTATTGCCCCAATTTTACTACATTAGATGATTACTAAATCTGTCTGTTTCTCTCTGCCTCTACTGCCACCTTACTAGTGCAAACGACACCAACTGTCTCCTGGACTTCTGCAGCAGGCTCATAATTGATCTCCGTTATCAGTCATGTACTTTTTTTTTTTTTTTTTTGAGATGGAGTCTTGTTCTGTCGCCCAGGCTGGAGTGCAATGGCACGATCTCGGTTCACTGCAACATCCGACTCTCGGGTTCAAGCGACTCTCCTGCCTCAGCCTCCTGAGTAGCTGGGATTACAGGCATGTGCCACCATGCCCGGCTAATTTTTGTATTTTTAGTAGAGACGGAGTTTCACTATGTTGGCCAGGCTGGTCCCGAACTCCTGAGCTCAGGCAATCCACCCGCCTTGGCTTCCCAAAGTGCTGGGATTACATGCATGAGCCACTGCACCCAGCCAATCTTAGAAATTCTAAGGCTTTCACCATGCTATTAGCTCTAAATTGTCGTTAAGGAGCCAAGAAGTCATATACTCTTAATCCATTCTTCAAATGGCTGCCAACACTAATAATTTAAAAACATAAATTAGAGCTCACTACTTCTAGAAATTCCTCATGGCACTTACAGTAAAACCAAAATCCTCACCAAGGCTTTTTATGGTGTATATCTCCCCTACCTCTTCATCATTTCCTACCCTCTCCCCATACTCACCACTTTTCAGCTACACTATTCTTCTGTATTGGCCAATTTTGTTCTTGCCTTAGAGTCTTGGCACTTGCTGTCACCCCTGTTTGGGCTGTTCTTTCCCTCAAATATTCACATAGCAGTAGCCTTCCCACCTTTCAGGTTCTAGTTTGGATGTCACTTCCTCAGAGAGGGCCATCTCTTACTCCATCAGCCATGTGGCATTGGGTAAATTTCTTAACTTTTCTAAGCCTCAGTATCTTCATCAATGTAATGAAGTTCAAGAGACTTCTTATCAACAAAAATGAAAATTTTAATAAATGATTCTGAGAAAATTAGTTAACCGTTTGGAAAAAGATAAAATGAGATCAATTTTTATACTGTGCATAAGGATAAATTATATGTGTATAAGGAATCTCAATGTAAAAAAAGCAGGCAAACAAGTCCTAGAAAAAAAACATGAATTCATCCTTAACTGGGGCATAGGGAAAAGATTTCTAACTATGGTCCAAAATGCAAAGGCAATAACAGAAAAGACTGATACATTTGACTACATTAAAAAAATTATGTATGTAAAAAAGTAACACCATAACAAGATTAAAAACAATTAGGAGAAAATAGTTGCAACATATATCATAAATAAAGGGCTGATATCGCTAACATATAAAGAACTCTTAAGAATTGAGAGAAAATACCAAAACCTGATACAAAACAGGTAAATGACACGAATAAACAATTCACGAAAATTTAAATGGCCCTCAAATGTATTAAGGGACATTTAATTTTCCTCATGATCAGGATAAAAGTAAAAGTACACTGAGAGCCCATTTCTCGTGTACCAGACTGGTAAAGACTAAAAAGTACAATAAACAAATCGGTTGGTGAAGCTATAGGTAAACAGTCACTTTCATGCATTGCTGGTTGGAACACAAATTTGTACAACTTGTGTGAAGGGAAATTTGGCAATACTAAACAAACCTTACACATGCATTTACTTTTTGATGTAGTAATCCCACTTTACCCTGAAGATTCACCTCCACCAAGACAAAAATAGATATGCACAAGGTTATTCATTGCAGTATTCTTTGTAATTGCAAAATATTGTACTGGTTTAATAAACTACAGTATGTGCATATAGTTATGAAAAATAATTGTTAAAAAAAGAATGTGGAAGATCTCTATGAACTGATGTGGAGTGATTTCCAGGTTATAATGTTGGGTGAAACAAAAGCAAAGTGCAAAACTGCATAGGCAGTGTGCTATATTTTGTTTAAGAAGGGCAAATGAGAAAATTTCATGCATCTATTTATTTGTGCAAAAATAAAACATGCAGGAAGTATAAACTAGATACTAATGAGATCTGTTTCCTATAGATGTGAGCTGGAACAGGGTGGAAAAGATAGATAAGAATGTAGAGGATCTGAAATTTCTCTGAGTATTACTTTTTAAACGTTTCTAACTTTTGGAACTGTGGTAATGTTTCACATACTCAAAAAAAGAAAATCAATAAAATCAACAAAAGTTGGGAAAACACTAAAATGGAACACAAACAGAACAAATGAACTAAACTTTACCTTAAAACGGATAACATAAATACAGTGAAAAGTGAAAAAAGAGAACTAATTTAAATAACTTTTTCTTTCATACTTGAGATTTTATTGGTTGTTTTCAAGATTAGTATACAGACATTATGAACAATTTTTTTCAAATTTCAATGTATGTACTGAAATCTAAAAAGCTAGGTAGTTGTAATTCTGTCCTAAATAGTTATTTCAGTGACTTTCCAGTTTAAAATTTAGAGGCTAAATAGTTTTTTCAATGATTTCCAAGTTCAACATTTAGAGGCCAATTTTTCCTAAGAGGTTATCAACTATCAATAACTTCAAATGCTTAAAAACGTATTACATTGTAAGTCCCACTAATTCACAATTCAATATAATACCTACTATATAGACAGATTTTCTTTTTTCTTTCTTTCTTTCTTTCTTTCTTTCTTTTTTTTTTTTTTTTTTTGAGATGGAGTCTCGCTCTGTCGCCCAGGCTGGAGTGCAGTGGCGTGATCTCAGCTCACTGCAAGCTCCGCCTCCCAGGTTCATGCCATTCTCCTGCCTCAGCCTCCCGAGTAGCTGGGACTACAGGTGCCCGCCACCACGCCCGGCTAATTTTTTTGTATTTTTAGTAGAGACTAGGTTTCACCGTGTTAGCCAGGATGGTCTCGATCTCCTGACCTCGTGATCCGCCGTCTCGGCCTCCCAAAGTGCTGGGATTACAGGCGTGAGCCACCGCACCCAGCATACACAGATTTTCAACCTTTCACAGCACATAAGAAAGTAATTAGGAAATCTAAACTACCACAACCAAATATATTACCGAGTGCACACAATTCCGACAGGGAGAGCCAAGGTCAGGGAGAGGTTTTCTTTAAGAAACAATCCTACTGAAAAACAACATGAGAATAGAAGTAATTTTAAGTGTTTAAGACATATTAAATGTATGACTGTGACTCCAAGTTGCCATTTAGTATGCTTTGTATTACAGGATACAAAAACTGCCTCCCTCCAGTCTATGGGATATGAAATTGGTACCCAAGGCAGTGAATGCCTCCTACAATTCAATGTCTCACTATTTTCTCATTGTACCTAATAATAACAACAATAATAATAATTACCAGCAAATGGTTTCACCTCTTAAAACCATTTACACTTAGCAAATGAATGAAGTAGCATTCCTGTCTTCTTAAAAATGTGTCTAGAGCTACCAAAAAGCTTGCATCTTCAAAATAGTTGATAAAAATTATTCCATATTAATCAGACTTGGTTTCTTTCTTTCCTGCATCATCAGAGGCTAGACGCTCCTCCATTTTAGCTCTCGGTTTTCTGCAGGTAAATCTTTAGTTTCTCGGTTAGCCTATGCAGCCTGTTTGCCCTTTGTTCCCCTCTTCCCTTTTGTTTGCACTTTTTTCCTGAGGATTTATCCTTTCCTGCTGCTTTTTATTTATTTATTTATTTATTTATTTATTTATTTATTTATTTTTTGGCTTTGTTTCAACTTTTGCAGGGGCAGGCTTAACTGAGAACCTCACAGATCTCCTCTTGGGCTCTTCCTTTGCGTCTAGAGACTTTGCAAAGCTGGGCTGCTGGGCTGTCACTCTTCTCGCCCTCAAATAACCTTTGAACATAGCATTTGGACAATACGACGTTGGGGCTAAAGACAAAAAGAACTCTAAAACAATATTGACCTCTACTTTGTAGGCTTTTATTTCTCAGAGGGGTGGGTGAGCGATACTGAAATTACTTTTTGTGTATCCTAGGATTGACCAAATAAGTAAATATACTGTGGATAAAGGAAGCTAGGTTTCTTATTGTCAGAGAAGGGAGTTATAAATATGGAAGATGAAAAAAATAGAATAAATCCTGTAGTGTTGGACTGAACTTGGAGGTATTAGTGTGAAATCATGGATTTAAATATAGCCTAGAGATAGATATGTAAATAAATATTGGAGTATATGGATATTATATATATATATATATTATTTTTTCTTTGCTAGCTGAGAAGGTCTAAAAGCAGTGACTCCCAAGAAACAATGGGCACACCTAGCACTCAGATCTTGGTTTCTAAAAACTCAAAGGAATCAAGGCTCCTTGGAGAAATGGCTGAATGCAAGGCTGCAGCAGGAAAAGAACGAGATGAATCTGGAATATCCTGCTATGCCAGAAAGTAAGAAACTGTTCAAAGCTTGACGGGTGCATGTCAAAATGAAGCAGGAGGCAGCTTTAAGGGGCACACACTTGGCCAAATCAGGGACAATTTGAGCTTCTTTTTGTTCTTTTCTTTTCTTTTCTTTTTTTTTTTTTAAACTGGCTGGAGTGCAGTGGCACAATCATAGCTCACTGCAACCTTGAATTCCTGGGCCCAAGCCATCGTCTCAAATCAACCTCCTGAATAGCACTGGGACTACAGGTGAATACCATTATGCCAGGCTAATTTTTTATTTTTATATTTTTAGAGGCATGGTCTTGCTATGTTGCTGAGGCTTGTCTCAAACTCCTGGCCTCAAGAATCCTCCTACTTTAGCCTCCCAAGTCGCTGGGATTGCAGACATGAGCCACCATGCCCAGCAACAAATTAAGCTTCTAAATAAATGATAGTAAAGGACTTTATCTCATAAAATAAAATAAAAATCCATGAGTCCACACTGATGTAATAAATAAGGAATAAAAGGAGAAGGGGAAGGTCCTTCTTGGAATAGAAAGCCAGCTAATAAATGTAGAAGAAATTATGAAATTAGAAATTTATCATTTGGCAACCATTATAGTAATAATTGTTTCTGGCAAGAATCTACTAAATCTAGTGTGTAGAATTTTGAGGAATAGCAGAATATTTATATAGTTTCAAAATATCCCCCCCATAAGAAGCTTATTAATTACAAAGGGGAAAAATAGCTACTTCACAATGAGAAAACCCTGATAGATATCACTTTAAACAAGGATCAAAATTAACATCACCAGTAGTGGCACCGATGGACATCATGTGCCTCCTGATATGATGCTCAAAGAACCCAATGTCACTTGAGGGTTATTCTTGACAAAAAATGTATAACCTGAATATAATCATGAGCAAGCCTCAGACAAACTAAAACTGAGGGATATGCTACAACTAGTTGATACCGTCAGAAATTTCAGTGTCTTGAAACACAAAGAAAGACTGTATTTTAGGTTAAGGGAGACTAACTAAATATGACAATTGAATGTACCACATGTTTCTGTATTTCATTTGCTGTATAAGACATTACTGGGACAATTAGAAAAATCTGAATGAAGTCTGTACAGTAGATAAATAATATTGCACCAATGGTAATTTATCAGTTTTGATCATTGGACTGTGGTTATGTCAGATAATTTCTTTGTTTACAGAAAATACACACAAAAGTATTTAGGGATAAAAGGGCATCATGTCTATGATTTATTCCCAAGTAGTCCCCCAAGATAGATACAGGTTAAGTATCCCTTATCTCAAAAACTTGAGACCAGAAGTGCTTCAGATTTATAATTTGATTTTGGAATATTTGCGTTATACAGGTTCGGGGTCTTAAATAAAAATAACCAAAATCCAGCATGCTCTAATGAGCATTTCCTTTGAATATCGTGTTGGTTCTCAAAAAGTTTTGGATTTCAGAGTATGTTGGATTTCAGATTTTCAAATTCCAGATGTTTGATCTGTATAATATGCAAATGAATAGCATTTATGTTAATATGTATATATGTAATAATATATCTGTATTGTTACATATACATATACGTATGCAAGAAAGTCCTTACTTCACAGAGATATTATATATCATATTAAAAAGAAAATTGTTAGAGACTTCAAACCAGCAGAGGTGAATGTCCCTGTCATCCCTTCAGATTCCAGAGCTGGGATCAGCCACGCCCAGAGGTCTGGTCCTGATGCTGGCAGAGTGGGGGGGCCCTCCTCCATACCTGACTGGCTGAGTGGCTTCATCACCACCGAGTGATGTGCTGAGGCCTCCTGCAGTGAATGCTCCTTCCATTCCTGTACTCGGGCAGTGCCATTCAGCACAGGAGAGCTCTTTTTGCCTTTCGCTTTCAATTCCAAAACATGATTTAATTTCTAACTAAATTAGTATGGCACTAGTTATGAAGTATCTGCTTAAAACCCTTTATCATGATATCCTGTGGATTTAAAAACTCTAATTCCATGTTTTCTTCCCATCTGCCTTATATATCTCATCACTCTGCTTATCAATATTCAGTTTGATGAGTACTATTAACTAAAATATGAAACTTAAAAACAAAAAAAAAAAGAAAATTGTGTAAGGTCTTAGCACAATGTTTGATCCAATATAGATGCCTAATACACCTTAGCTATTGTTATCATTATTAACACTTAGAAATCAGTTTATTCATCTCTAAAATTGGGTTAATTATGCACACACACTGGGTGTGTGGGAGGATTGAATGAGCTAATGCTTATAAAAGTGACATGTGAGCCCTAAAGTTCTCTGAAAAAGTGAAATCACCATTCGTATAAATTTTTAAAAATTCTATGAGCACTTTTATAGTTCTTATTGTGCAGCAATATTAACTCATTTAATCTTTGTAGCAACCCTATTGAGGTAGGTAGTATTACTGTCCCCATTTTATAGACAAGGCATCTGAAGTTCAGGAAGGGTAACTTGCCCAACATCGTATAACTAGTTTGTGGTAAATCCAGGCTTTTAGCTCAGACAGTCTGACTCTAGAGTTTGTATTCTTAACCACTATGCTATGCAGATTGTCATTTCTTTGGCTACTACATCTTAATTTATGTATTCTAACACCTTCTCCAGGATTCAAGAGGAGTCATTAGACCAGGATCCTAGAATATTCCAGGATTTGGTGACAATTTATTGGTAGCCCTCTCTATACAACTTAACATAGTGCCTTTCTTGGGTTTATATAAATGTTTATACCTTCTCTTTTCTTCTCACATTGAAGGAGACTTTTCTGTTTCGTATATCATTCTGCTACTTCCCTTACGTAAAATTATGAAGACGCCCTCTAATATTTCTTCTTTTTCTGAATCTTCCCCAGACCTGGACATAGTGGTCCACGTGTAACACTGGATAATGATTATACACAAGAAATGGAGCATAATGTTTTCCATTTTGTTTCCAATCCCATTTCTGAAAATGACCATCCGTTGGTCAGTAATTTGAGAGGCTGAGCTGTTAGGCAGCCTGCCTTTAACACAACTAGTACTCTCACACACTATTAAAATAGGACTCTGCAGTGATTTAGGGGGAGTCTAGAAATAATTTGCTTCTGTTATGCTTTTCCTTTTGTTTTCTTCAGTTAAGTCTAGATTATTATTATTTTCTCAGTGGTAAATAATTGATAAATAACTTCTGGAAAGGTGCCAATAGATACATAATAACTATTGCAATTTATAAGAAATACTATGAAAATTAAGTTTCTGACTTACCTAAAATTTTAAAATATGAACTAAATTTTGGCAAGTTTTCCGTCAAATGCTAGCTTCAGAAATCTACAGTTTAGCTCTTCTCACAGTGGATTCCTCCTTTAGTTGACAAATTGGCAAATATATGAGGCAATCATGGCTATAAGTAACAAAGGTATCGATACTTTCTCTTCTAAGCCTGTTAAAAAGCACTAGTGTTTTAACCATTTCTCTTTTAGAAAATTAGGAAATGTAACTATATTTTCATCGTAAGTTTTAAAGGGATAACCAGAATAAAACAAAAGCAGCAAGAAAATGGTTAAAACACAGACAAACACAAACACATAACAGCAGTTTGGTGGGCTGAAATGATGTCTCACATTTCTTTGAGTATCTGTTTTTCATCATTTTTTTCCTCTGTTCTTCAGTTGCATAAGCACTATTGATCCATGTTCAAGTTTAATGATTCTTTTTTCTCCACCTCAAACCTACTGTTGAATTCCTCTGGTGATTTTTTAAAATTTGAATTATACTTTTCTTTTTTAACTTCTGTTTTTAGTATTTTGTTATTTCAATAGCTTTTGGTGTACAAGTGGCTTTTGGTTGCAAGGGTGAATTATATAGGGGCAAATTCTGAGATTTTAGTGCACCTATCACCTGAGTAGTGTACGTTTTACCCAATATGTATTTTTTTAATCCCACATACCCCTTCCCAACCTCCCCATTATGAGTCTCCAAAGTCCATTATATCACTCTGTATGTATGCCTTGCATACTCGCAGCTTAGCTTCCACTTATAAATGGAAGCATACAGTATTTGGTTTTCCATTCCTGAGTTACTTCACTCAGAATAATGGCCTTGAGTTTCATCCCAGTTGCTGCAAAAGACATTATTACAGTCCTTTTTATGACTGAGTACTATTACATGATGTATATATACCACATTTTCTTTATCCATTTTGGTTAATGGGCACTTAATGGTTGGTTCTATATCTTTGCAATTGTGAATTGTGCTGCAAGAAACATACGTGTGCATGTGTCTCTTTGATATAATGACTTATTTTCCTTTGGGTAGACAACCAGTAGTGAGATTGCTGAATTGAATGGTAGATCTACTTTTAGTTCTTTAAGAAATTTCCATACTGTTTTCCATAGAGGTTGTACTAACTTACATTCCCACCAGCAGTGTATAAGTATTCCTCTTTCACCATATCCATGCCAACATCTATTGTGTTTTGACTTTTTAATAATGGGATTTTTTTGCAGGAATAAGGTGGTATATCATTGTGGTTTAATTTGCATTTTCCTGATGATTAGTGATGTTAAGCATTTTTCATATGTTTGCTGTCCACTTGAATATCTCCTTTTGAGAAAAGTCTGTTCATGTCCTTTGCCCACTTTTGATGGGATTATTAGTTTTTTTGTTTTTTTGTTTTTTCCTTGCTGATTTGTTTCAGTTCCTTGTAGATTCTGGATACTAGTCCTTTTTCAGATGCATAGTTTGAAAATATTTTCTCCCATTCTGTGGATTGTCTGTTTACTCTGATGATTATTTCTTTTGCTGTGCAGAAACTATTTAATTTAATCTGGTCCCATTTATTTATTTTTGTTTCTGTTGCATGTGCTTTGGGGGTGTCAGTCATGAATTCTTTGCCTAAGCCAATGTCCAGAAGAGTTTTTACAATGTTATCTTCTAGTATTTTTATGGTTTCATGTCTTAGATTTAAGTCTTTGATCCACCTTGAGTTAACTTTTCTATAAGGTGAGAGATAGAGATCCAGTTTCATTCTTCTACTTGTGGCTAGCCAGTTTTCCCAGTACCATTTATTAAATAGAGTGTATTTTCCTCAATTTATGCTTTTGTATGCTTTGTCAAAGATCAGTTAGTTGTAAGTATTTGGCTTTATTTTGGGGTTCTCTATTCTGTTCTATTGATCTATGTGCCTACTTTTTTTCCCCACCAGAACCATGCTGTTTTGGTAACTATAACCTTGTAGTATAATTTGATGTCCAATAAAGTGCTGCGTCTAGATTTATTCTTTGTGCTTAAGATTGATTTGGCAATTTGGGCTCTTTTTTGGTTCCATATGAATTTTAGGATTTTTTTTTCTAATTCTGTGAAAAACAATGTTGGTATTTTGAACAGAATTGCATTGAATCTGTAGATTGCTTTGGGGAGTATGGTCATTTTCACAATATTGATTATTGCAATCCGTCAGCATAGGATGTGTTTCCATTTGTTTGTATCATGTATGTTTTTTTTCAGCAGTGTTTTGTAGTTCCTCTTCTATAGAACTTTCATCTCCTTGGTTAAGTATATTCCTAGATATTTTATTTGTCTTGCAGTTGTAAAAGAGATTGAGTTCTTTATTTGATTCTCAGCTTGATCATTGGTGCTGTATAACGGTGCTATCGATTTTTTTACCTTGATTTTGTAACCCGAGAGTTTATTGAATTTATTTATCAAATACGGGAGTCTTTTGGAAGAGTCTTTATGGTTTTCTAGGTATACGATCATATCATCAGTGAACAGTGATAGTTTGACTTCCTTTTTTTCGGATTTGGATGCCCCTTTATTTCTTTCTCTTGCATGATTGCTCTGGCTAGAACTTCCAGTATTATGTTGAATAGAAGTGATGAAAGTGGGCATTCTTGTATTGTTCCGTTTCTCAAGGGGAATGCTTTCAACTTGTCCCCATTCAGTTTGATGTTGGCTGTGGGTTTGTCATATATGGCTTTTCTTAACTTGAGGTAAGTCCTTTCTATGCCTAGTTTGTTTTTTCATAAAGGGATGCTGGATTTTAGTAAATGCTTTTTCTGCATGTATTGAGATGATTGTATGGTTTTTGTTTTTAATTCTGTTTATGTGATGCATCACATTTTTTGACTTGTGTATGTTAAACCATCCCTGCATCCCTGGGAGGAAAAAAAATTGATAATGGCATATTATCTTTTTCATATGCTATTGGATCCAGCTAGCTAGCATTTTGTTGAGAATTTTTGCATCTATGTTCATCAAGGATATTGATCTGTAGCTTTCTTTTTTTACTATGTCCTTTCCTGGTTTTGGTATCAGGGTGATACTGACTTCATAGAATGATTTAGGGAGCAATCCCTTTTTCTCAACGTTTTGGAATAATTTCAGTAGAACTGGTTTCAACTCTTCTTTGAACGTCTGGTACACTTCAGCTGTGAAACCATCTGGTCCTTGGCTTTTTTAAAAAAAAATTATTACCCATTCAATCTCACTGCTTGTTATTGGTGTGTTCAGAATTTCTGTTTCTTCCTGATTTCATATAGGAGGGTTGTGTATTTCCAGGAATTTATCCATGTCCTCTAGGTTTTCTAGTTTATGTACATAGAGGTGTTCACAGCAGTCTCAAACAAGCCCTGTTGTGTAGGTTGTAATGTCTCCAGTTTCATTCCTAATTGAGCCTATTCGAATCTTCTCTTTTCTTATCTTGGTAAATCTACCTAATGGTATACCAATTTTGTTTATGTTTTCAAAGAACAAGCTTTTTGTTTCATTGATCTTTTGTATTTTTTGTTTGCTTGTTTCAATTTCATTTAGTTCTGCTCTGATATTTGTTATTTCTTTTGTTCTGCTAAAGTTCAGGTTTAGTTTGTTCTTGTTTCTCTAGTTCCTTGAGGTGTGACATTAGATTGTAGATTTGTAATCTTTCAGACCTTTTGATGTAGGCATTTAGCACTATAAACTTTCATCTTAGCACTGCTTTTGCTGTATCTCAGCGGTTTTAATAACTTGTGTCACTATTGTCATTCATTTTTAATAAATATTTAATTTCCATCTTGGTATCATTGATAACCCAAAAATCATTCAGGAGTAGATTGTTTAATTTCCTTGTATTTGTATAGTTTTGGGGGTTCATTTTGGAGTAGTATCTAGTTTTATTCCATTGTGGTCTGAGAAGATACTTGATAATATTTTGATTTTCTTAAATTTATTGAGACTTGTTTTGTGGCCTATCATATGGTCAATCTTGGAAAGTATTCCATGTACTGATGAATAGAATGTATATTCTGCATTTCTTGGGTAGAATGTTCTATAAATATCTTTTTAGGTCCTTTTGTTCTAGAGTGTAGTTTAAGTCCATTGTTTCTTTGTTGACTTTCTGTCTTGGTGATCTGTCAGGAAGTTTATACTTTTTGGCTCCACATTCAGCCAGGAACTAGTAGTTTAGAAGTTTCCACTCAGTTCCTAAGACAGCACAGCCTTGGGTATGCCCCTAGTCTTATAGATTTCTAGGGATGACTGTGATATTATTTTTAGGCCTGGTTTCTTGGGAGTTGCTCTTAGGTCAGAGCAGCTTATTGTTTAGCATTTGGTCAGAGGTGTGTTTAAGCCCCTTATGCCAGTGAGGCTTCCACTCTATGTTGAGAGATCTGTGTGTGGCTTGGGGAATGCTTTCAGGTCTTCATCATGTTCTGTTCTGATTGCTCCTGAGTGAGTAAAACCTATCACATGCTCACAGCTTTCCCAGCCCAACAGATTTGACTGTGATGCTAGGAGGGCTCTTCTTAACTATCTCTTTCTCTGATTCTCTCTATTAAACTTCCAGATGCTCTGCTATTTTGCTCATGTCATAGAGGTGCCAACTTCTTAACTGGTCTCCACCAAGATTGCCACTGTTTTCTATAACACTCTTATGCATGGAGTTCTTCATACTCTGTTTCATATTTAGTCTGTGGAGCTCTTCACCCTTATGGCCTGACTTTCTCCCTGGACGAATCCCTATGATGCTGGCCTAGAACTAGGGCCAGGGACCAAGGTTTTTTGGAGTGACAAACACACTCTATGAGATTGGTACAGGAGGGAGGGTGGAAACCCCTGGTCTTCTTAGCTTTCCCCTCCTGGTGTGGAATCTCCGCCCTAACAGCAACCTGGGGCAGAGATAATTCAGGTCAGGATTCTTGGTTTGCCACACCTGGGGTAGATCTTCCATCCTACAAGGCAAGGGGGCTCGGTCGGAGACCCAGTTATCTTGGCCATCCCTGCCTAGAATAGACCTTCTGCAACATGGTGCTGGGGTAATAAGAAACATCAGCATCCTGACACCTCTTGGTGTGAAATCATAGCCCCAGACAGGGAGCTTCCATAACATGAAGCTGGGAGGGGTAGATAAGACTTTCTTTGTTCTCACCAAAATTTAGTAAATTTACTTGAGTGAATGTTTCTCCATTTGCTGTATGCCCTTAGGACAATATTCATGTTAAATGATTGTTTTATATAATTTTCAGCAGCTCAATGATTGCTTTGCTAGAAAGAGCATCTGTTGAGCTGCTTACCCCATCATTTCAGAAGTTCTCTCTACCTTCATTTTTTTATTAGAGGGAGAAACTGAAGCCCAGAGAAATTATGAATTGCCTATATCATTAAAGAGGCTGTGACCAAAACCCAAATCCAATATTCTTTTCCATTATTCCAGGTGCTTCAAGTAAAATGGTCACTGGTTCACATTTCTGCTTGTGTCATGGCTGAGTAGATGCGAGCCAAGTGAAGGGTTCAAATTATGGATAGATCCAATAATTCAAGTTCAAAATTGATTCACTAAATCAATGTGTTGTCAACTGACCTTACTGTGTCCTTGATGCTTTTACTTTTGTGCTTCACTGATCCTCATTTTCCCCACTTTATCTCTCTCCCAACCCTTACATATACTATAGGGGGTCCTTGGGGAGTGGTGAAATTTCCAGAACAATTATTTTACTGAGAAAGCACACATAACTTTGAGGCTGTTTGGTGAGTATTGGCTTATCACATTTTGAACAGGTGGGCTGGTGCAGGAAATAGAATCCAGACTTTGACATCAAACTTAGTTTCAGATTATAACTTGACCACTTCCTAGTTTGGTGTTCTCAGGGCATGTTAGACAATCTGTATTAGTCTCAATTTCTGAATCTGCAAAATGGGCATAATAAAACTTGGCAGGGTGTTGTAAGGAGTCAGTGTAGTTAGGTGGGTATAGAATCTGGCACGGAACAGGGATTCAGTTCGTTAGCAGCTTCTTTTCATCTCTGTGCCATTGCTGTTAGAGAGAAGCTGGTTACTAGGTTTCACTTATTGCTTTTTTTTTTTCAGATTGTTGCTTACTTTCTTGTTCCCTGATGATATCTCTTAGATGAATGTTGTTCAATTGATGCACATCCTTCATACTTTACATAATATAGTGCTTTACCTAATTTTAAATTTAGTACTTTACATAATATTAAAAGAGCAGAACTGCCTTGGAGGTAGATAGAGTCTAGATATCAGGTCATTTTTGTCCTAGTTTGTGAATTTAGGGTTTCTACTTTCATCCAGTTTCTTGCCTGTTTTTGTGACTGTCCCCTTAACCTCTGTTATCAGGGCATCTAGAAATAGTGAAGAATTCACTAAATTAGTAGTCTGGAGTTCAAAGGGCAATTGTTTTATGTAAGCGTTTTAAAAGCTTATCCTCCGAAACGTAAGCAATCCAGTAAACCTATCCAGTGTAAGTGTGTTATGATTGGGTTGGATTAACCTCATTCCACTAAAAGAGAAATGCAGAACTCTATGTTGCAGCCAAGGTGCACTGGTTAATGTCCATCATGGATTGACAAAGTGGTTGTTTGGTTGTAAGCTGACATTTTGCTTTCCAACCTCAGAATTTGTTCATGAAATTGGTATGTGCCTTAGAGTCTGCTTAGAGTGAATAAAGGATATGTGCATGTGTGTATGTTTGCTTTGGGAGGAGGGGACTAAATGTGGCATTGGAAGTTCGTAGAAAGGTCATCATGAGTCACCAAAGATCATAATGGTAAAACATTATGTTGTGCTTATAATGTTGAGGGCCTATTCTAAGTGCTTCATATATTAATTAATTCACTGAATGCTGACAACATCTCTGTAAGGTAGTTATGATTATTATTCACATTTTACAGATGAGGATACTGAGGCATAGAAAAGTTAAATGACTTGCCCATGATCAAACAGGGTTGGCATACAAACTAAAATGGGCCAGCTTCAAATTTGATACTGCCAATTACTATGCTGCCTCTTGCATAATGATGTGGGGTAAGAAGCATTCAAACGGCTTTCATTACCCTTAAAGCCATATTTTTCAGCCAAGTAGCCTCAGCAGAGGCTTCCCTGTGAGGAAACAGCAGAGTGTACTGCTCTTCTCAAGCCTTATCACTGATGGTGGCAGTCTGGCTCAACAGAATGTCTCCCAGTCAATGCTGGGAGGGTTCTGCTCTCCACCTCAGCAGGAGAATATGTAGGTCTGGCTCTAGGGCCTCTCATCATCAGCTCCAGAGATCAGCAGAGACGCCATTGTGAAGGGTTGTTGATAGAGAAGTTGCATTTGATTCTTGAGAGATCTCTGGGAGATTGCACATGGATATTTCAAGGCAAGGAGCAGAGGCTGCTATCTTAGAAGCTTCCCAGTGCAACACTGTAGTGACATCCATGAGGAAGGGAGCAGAGAAAGAATATCACCAGGGCCCAGCGGGACTGTTCTAAGGCCATAAGTGTGAGAGCAGCTGGCTCTTTTACTAGAATCTGGAAAAATGTAACCATGAAAGTAAGATGCTTCAACAACATTTCCATCTGAACTATACCTTAGGGAGAATTCATATGCCAGGTGGCTTCAAACACAAAATATGGCTGCTAACAGCATTAGGTGTTGTCTATTATCTTAGTCTATTTTCTCTGCTATAACAGAATACCACAGACAGGGTAACTTATAAAGAACAAAAGTTTAATTGGCTCATGGGCTTGGAGGGTGAGAAGTCCAAGAGTGTGATGCTGGCATCTGGCAAGGGTCACCCCATGGCAGAAGAGCAGAAGGTGAAAGCAAATGTAGGAGACAGAGAAAAAATAGTGGTCGAACTTATTTTTTTTCAAGAGACCACTCCCACAATAACAGCATTAATCCACTGGTGAGGGCAAAGCCTTCATGCCTAATCACTTTTTAAAGGCCCTGCCTCTTAATAGTGTTACAATGGCAATTAAGATTCCAATATGTGCGCTTTTGGGGGGCACAGTCAAACCATAGCACCTATATGAATGGGTCTGTAAGCATAGGATGCATTCTCTTTGTGTTGAATCTATTCCCAAGGCTAGTCGCTCATTTGTTACTTCTCAAAGTATTTCTTTGATGTAATGTAGGCCCCTGAAATGAATAACTAAACAAATGATTAACCACAGAACTCAGCATCAACATAGGCACATTATGATGCTTTGCATCATCTCTCAATGAGAGATTTTGTCTGACATTTTCCCTACTGCAGGAGGGCTGGAGAACAAAAGATACTCAGAAAATCTATCCTAAATTCAATAATCAGTAATTGTACTAAAACAATTTAAGAAGAGGTATTTTCTACCTCTATCCTCAGCCTCATAGGAGACCTTTGTTCTTTTGTCTCTGCAATGGGGAGCATCTTTCCTAAGAGGATACGATATCTTATGCATTTAAGAGAAAGGGAGAAAAAAATGTGTAATAAGCTAGAGTTACACATATCTAAGATGTTATTCTCAGTTGTTAATTCAATCAGGGGACTTATCCAGCTTTTTGTCTAGTCGAATGAAGGCATTTGATACCTTGTCTATATTCAAATTGATTTCCTCTTACAAACTAACAGGCGCAAATGACTGCTTAAAATGGATTGATTGATACCATACCCTAGAGTCTGCTAACTCTTAAGATCATAGCTGTTGAGAATCTCAAAAAGATTTTGGCTCATCGGCCTGCAGTGGAATCCCAACGGGTGTAAAAAAGGAGTAAAGGAGCTGTTGCAACTCCTGCCCTACAAAGGAGGAGAAAGAGCCCACTTTCACTCGGCTCTGTGTTGCCAGGACCAAAAATGACCTTGTTTCTGTTCTCTTGCTTCCACTGCCTGCATCCTATTCTTTATGTCCCTATGCCTCCTTCTCCTCTTCTCTTTCCTTTCTTCCCCTTTTCTCTACTGTCCTGTTTTGTCCTCTTGATTTTCTTCTTTTCCCTTGACTTTTCGTTTTGAGTTTTCCCTTATTGTCATGACAAAATTCAATTTGCGTTTTTCTAGTGGGTAACAATGCTGAACATATTTTCATGGCTTATTTGCCATCCTTTTATCCTGTTTGCCCATCTTTTGATTGGGTTGTTTGTTTTCTTTTGATGGAGCTTGAGATATATAGATAGATATATATTATGGATATAAGTCCCTTGGCAAATTATTTCATTTACAATTATTTCCTTATCATCCGTGGATTTCATTTTCATTCTCTTAACAGCTTATTTTAGGGTCGGGCATAGTGGCTCACTCCTGTAATCCCAACACTTTGGGTGGCCAAGGCGGACGGATCACTTGAGGTCAGGAATTCAAGATAAGCCTGGCCTACATGGTAAAACCCCGTCTCTACTAAAAATACAAAAATTAGCCCAGCATGGTAGCACATGCCTATAATCCCAGCTACTCGGGAGGCTGAGTCACAAGAATCGCTTGAACCCAGCAGGTGGAGGTTGTAGTGATCCGAGATCGTGCCACTGCACTCCAGCCTGGGTGGCAGAGTGAGACTCTGCCTCAAAAATAAAATAAAATAAAATAAAATAAAATAAAATAAAATAAAATAAAATAAAATAAAATAAAATAAAATAAAAAGTTTATTTTTAAAAGCAGAAGTAGGCCGGGCGGTGGCTCACGCCTGTAATCCCAGCACTTTGGGAGGCTGAGGCAGGTGGATCACGAGGTCAGGAGATCAAGACTGTCCTGGCTAACACGGTGAAACCCCATCTCTACTAAAAATACAAAAAATTGGCCGGGCGTGGTGGTGGGTGCCTGTAGTCCCAGCTACTCGGGAGGCTGAGGCAGGAGAATGGTGTGAACCTGGGAGGCAGAGCTTGCAGTGAGCTGAGATCGTGCCACTGCACTCCAGCCTGGGTGACAGAGCAAGACCTCGTTTCAAAAAAATAAATAAATAAAAAAGAAAGAAAAGAAAAGAAAAGAAAAAAAGAAAAGCAGAAGTTTTAGATTTTTGCAAAGTCTGATTGATGTAACTTGTTATTTTATGACTTATGCTTTTTGGTGTTGTACCTGGAAATCTTTGCCTAACCAAGGTCTCAATGAATTTCTCCTATATTTCCTGATGAAAGTTTTATAGTTTTAGGTTTCACAATCATGTCAATGAGCTATTTCGAGTTATTTTTTGTGTATGGTGCAAGGTATGATAAAAGTTCATTTTTTTGCATATAGATATCCAATTGTTCCAGCTCCATTTATGGAAAAGTCTATTATTTCTCCAGTGAATTGCCTTTGCAACTCTGTCAATAATCAGTTGAGCATATGTGTAAGTCTATTTCTGGACACTCTGTTATGTTCTATTGGTTTATTTGTCTGTCTTTATGCCAGTACCACACTTTTTAACTCATGGTAGGTTTACATTAAAACTTTAAAATAGGTAGTGTTAACACTCCAACTTCGTTCTTCTTTTTAAAAGTTATTTTGAATATTCTAGGTCCTGTGCAATGTCATGTGTATTGTAAAGCAGCTTGTCAAACACTACACAAAGTCTGCTGGGATTTTGACTGGGATCACACTAAATCCACAGACAAATTTTGAGATATTTGACATCTTAACAAAATAGAGTCTTCTAATTCATGAATATATCTCTCCACGTATCTAGATCTTCTTTAATTTTGCTCAGCAATACTTTCAGTTTCAGTGTGAAATTTAAAAAAAAAAATTGTGGGTATGTAGTAGGTGTATGTATTTGTGGGTTACATGAGATGTTTTGATACAGGCATGCAATGCATAATAATTACATCATGGAGAATGGGGTATCCATCCCCTCAAGCATTTATCCTTTGTGTTATAAACAGTCCAATTATACTCTTTGTGATTTGACAATGTACAATTAATTTTTTTTACTGTAGTCACCCTGTTGTGTTACCAAATACTAGGTCTTATTCATTCTTTCTAACTATGGAGTTGGTGGGGTTATTGGGTTCAGTTATATTATCCCTAAGTATTTTGTATTTTTGATGCTGACGTATGCTGACATATGTGGCATTTTAAAATTTTAATCTTATATTATTTGCTACTAATATATAGAAAGCCACTTATTTTGTATATTGATTTCGTATTCTGAATCCTTAACAATCTCACTTATCAGCTCCAGTAGCTTTTGTAGATTCCATCACATTTTCTACATAAATGATTATGTCATCTGAAAATAAAGACAGTTTCCTTCCTCCTTTCTAATATGTACACATTTTATGTCCTTTTCTTGCTTATTGCACTTAAGAGAACTTCCAGTGCAATATTGAATAGAAGTGATAAGTGTACATATTTTGCATTCTTCCTGGTCATAGGAATAAATATTCAGTCTCTCACCATCAATTATGATGTTAGCTGTAGGTTTTTGATGTATGCTCTTTTTCAGGTTGAGGAAGTTCCTTTCTATTCTTAGTTTGCTCATTGTTTCAATGAAGAATGGATGTTGGATTTTGGCAAAAGCTTTTACTGAATATTTTGAAATGATCATATGATATTTCATTTTTTAATAGGGTGAATTACATCAATTATTATTATTATTATTATTATTATTATTATTATTATTATTATTATTTTGAGAGGGAGTCTCACTCTGTCACCCGGGCTGGAGTGCAATGGCGCAATCTTGGCTCACTGTGCAACCTCCACCTGCCAGGTTCAAGCAATTCTCCCACCTCAGCCTCCCGAGTATCTGGGATTACAGGCACCCGCCATAATGCCCAGCTAATTTTTGTATTTTTATAGAGACAGTGTTTCACCATGTTGGCCCTGCTGGTCTTGAACTCCTGACCTAAGGCGATCAGCCTGCATCAGCCTCCCAAAGTGCTGGGATTACAAGTGTGAGCCACTGCCCCCAGCCTTAATTTTTAAATTTTAAACTAACCTTGCATTTCTGGGATAAATTCCACTTGGTCATGATGTAATGTCCTTTTAAAAGTAAACATATTATTGGATTTAATTTGCTAATATTTTATATGTTTATATTTATGTTCATGAGAGATACCAACCTGTACATTTTTTTGTAATGCCTTTGTCTGATTTTGATATTAGGGCAACAATGGTCTCTTATAATTACTTAAGAAGTGTCTCCTTTCTTCAATTTTATGGGGAGTTTATGTATAATTGGTATTATTTCCTCTTTAAATGTTTGGTAAACTTCACAAGGTCTTTTTCTGGGGGGTTCCGGAGGGTTTTATTTGTGGGAAGATTTTTTAACTAAAAGTTCAATTTATTTTATAGCTATAGGGCTATTGAGAGTATCTATTTATCCTTGAATGAGCTTTTGGTACTTTGTGGATTTCAAGGGACTTGTTTACTTCATCTTACCTGTCAAATTTATTGAAATAAAATTGTTCATAATATTTTCTTCTTATGCTACTATTATATGTAGTGATATCATCTCTAGTGATATCATCTCATTCTCTATATTAATAATTTTTGCCTTGTTTCTTTTTTTCCTAATCAGTCTGGCTAGAGATTTGTCAATTTTATATTCTCACAGAACCAGGTTTAGGTTGCATCCACTATTTTCCCCACTGTTTTTCCGTTTTATATTTTATTGGTTGAAACTTGTGTCTTTATTATTTCCTTTTTTCTATCTACTTTGTTTTAATTTGTTCTTTTTTCTAGTTTCTTAAGCTGGAACCTAAGGGCATTGACTTGACACCTTCCCTCTTTTCTAATGTGGAATAAACATCCCCTTATGTACTGTTTTAGTGGCATCCCACAAATTTTGATATGTAGTGTTTTTATTTTCTTTCAGTTCAAAATAGTTCCAAATTTCTCTTTTGAATTCAAAGAATAATTTATACCAAAGTCCTCATTTTAGTCCATTTGGGCTGCTACAGCAAAAAGACCATAGACTTGGTATCTTAAAAACGATAAAAAATTATTTCCTATAGTTCTGGAAGCTGGGGTCAAGTTACCCACAGAATTAGTGTCTGGTGAGGGCCTGCTTCCTGGCTTATAGATGGGTCTTCTTGCTGTGTCCTAACATGGTGGAAGGGGTCAAGGGAGCTCGTCCCTTTTATGAGAGCACAAATTCTATTATGAGAGCTCTGCCCTCATGACCTAATCACCTCCCAAAAGCACCACTTCCAAATACCCGCAGGTTGTGGGTTAGGTTGTGGGTCATGAATTCTGGGAAGACACAAACATTCAGTGTATAGTAGTATAGTGTATAGTAGTTCACCTGTAAGAGAAGCACAAGATAACAAAACGGGCAATGTCTTCAAAATATACAAATAGAAGTTTCATGACGGTTCTAGGTCAGGGGTCTAAAGTTCGATCTAATCCCATCATTTCTTTGCTCAGAAAACTTCTGTGATATCCCAGTGCCTCTGAAATAAAGCTTGAATTAATTTTGCTTCAAGAATTTGAGGCTCTTGAGATCTGGCACCAGCTCAGCTTTTCAGCCTTACTTCCCAAAAGTCATGCTCACTTGACTAAACTGTATTAGCTAAATAGTCCCCTCATGTGCCCTGTGATTTTCCATGTTGCTTTCTTCATATTTTTCTCTCTAAATGAACTAACTCATCATCACTACTACCCAATCATAATGCCCACCTCAAATGTCACTTTTCCCAGGAAGTGTTCCCAAATTATATTTGTCTGAGGCCATCTTTTCTTCCTCTGAATTTCTGTAGCACCTTTGTTAGTTTTCTGTTGGTTCCATAACAAATTACCACAAATTTAGTAGCTTTAAACAATACAAACTTATTCCCTTACAGTTCTTTAGGTCAGAAGTCCAAGTAGGCTAGGATGGTTTTGCTGCTCTAAGATTCACAAGGTTGAAATGAAGATGTTTGCCAGCTAGACTCTTAATTGGAGAATTCTCTTCCAAGATCATTCAAGTTATTGGTGGCATTCAGTTCCTTATGGTTTTAGGACTAAGGTTCCCATTTCTTTCTGGCTGTCATCTGATGGTCTCCTTAGCTCATCAAAGCCTCTTCATTTCTTGCACGTGGGCCACTGTATCACAGAGCAAACAAATGACATATCTAATCCTTATCATGCATGAGATCTCTCTGACTTTCCATTCTACTGTATCTCTCTTCTGCCAGCCAAAGTTCTCTGCTTTTAAGGGCTTATGTGATTTAATTGGTTCCACCCAGATATATCAAGATTTTCTCCTATTTTAATGTCCAGGATCTTATTTATATCTGCAAGGTACTTTTTTGCTATGTAAGACAACATATTCACAGGATCATTGGAGGGGCCTTTCTGCCTACCACAAAACTCTGTTTGAAACTTATTTTCTATCTTGCATTTCAGCTGTTTGCATGTATGTCTTAACTCCTTTTCTAGACTGTAAGACCCTGGAGAAGAGAAAGTGCATCTTATTCATCATTGTATTACAAAAAAGGCCTAGGACTGGTATGTAGTAAATAATCATACGATGCTAGCTGAAGGAATGAAATATAATGATCCTCTACAAAAGCTCTGAGTTACATATAACATTCACTCTTAACTTATTGGAGAGATAGCTGGGTGGCCAAAGAACTAATGAGTAAGACCTATGGTGTTTATTTAGGCAAGGCAGGAACTGAAATGTGTTTTGGTCTTAATTATAAAGCAGATTATTTTGGTTTTGGGTTTTGCTCCCCATTTTATTGTTTCTGACGGCATTTCAGTTAATTATCCTGAATTTTGCAGGTACACCATAATATACATTTAAAATTTTTTAAAATAATTTTTGTGAGTATACAGTAGGTATATATGTTTATGGGGTATGTGAGATATTTTCATACAGGCATGCAATGGATAATAATCACTTCAGCATAAATGGGGTATCCGTCACCTCAAGCATTTATCCTTTGTGTTACAAAAAATCAAATTATATTCTTCCAGTTACTTTAAAATATACAATTAAATTATTATTGACTATAGACACCCTGTTTGGCTATCAAATAGTAGGTTTTATTCATTCTTTCTATTTTTGTACCCATTAACCATCCTAACATCCTCCCCACCCCACCACACTTCCTGGCCTCTGATAACTATCCTTCTACTATCCATGAGTTCAATTGTTCAAACTTTTAGCTCCCACAAATAAGTGAGAACACGTGAAGTTTGTCTTTCCATACCTGGCTTGTTTCACTTAACATAATGATCTCCAGTTCCATCCATATTCTTGCAAATGACATAATCTCATTATTTTTTATGACTGAATAGTATTCCATTGTGTGTAAGTGACCCGTTTTCTTTATTCATTTGTACGATGATGGACACTTAGATTGCTTCCAAATCTTGGCTATTGTGAATAGTTTTGCAATAAATGGGAGTGCAGATATCTCTTTGATATACTAATTACCTTTATTCATGGTATATACCTAGAAGTAGGATTGCTGGATCAGATGGTAATGCTATTTTTAGTTTTTTGGAAGCTCCAAACTGTTTACTTCAGTGGCTGTACTAATTTACCTTCCCACCAACAGTGTACGAGGGTTCTCTTTTCTCCACATCTTCACCAGCATTTGTTGTTGCCTGTCTTTTGGATATAATTCATTTTTACTGTGGTGAGATTATATCTCATTGTAGTAATGAAGACAATCCCGTTCTGTGGATTGTCTCTTCACTTTGTTGATTGTTTCCTTAGCTGTGCAAAGGAGTTAGTTGTGGGATGATTTTAGGACTCCTTTAAATAGAACATTCCCAAGACAGTACTCTAAGTGTATTTTCAATAAAACATCAATAGATGGTCTCTGACTGCATGTGTGGAAGGTACCATCATAGGTTAGGAAATTGCCACAAGTATAACAAAGAGTTTTGAAAGTTCTAGCTTATAGCTTACTTATTCCAAGCAACAGTGGACAATAAAAAAGCTAGGCCCTCTGATTTCACTATTATTGATTTTGATTTGTATATTTTAGGACTGCTCTGAGAGAAAGAAGAGTGTTCCTGAATAAATTACTAGATTTCTCTAGGATGAAAGGAAAAATCCTAACGGGCAAAATAACTGTTTTCTTTCACAAATTTAGATTTCCAGTAAAAGTATTTTTATGCTAAAGTAACCAAAGACCCTGATATTTTTATTAAAAAGTATATATATACATACACATACACATATACATGTATGTATGATTTACAACATAAAAATACCAAATTCCAGGCTCCTTAATATGCCTTCACAATTCCAGTAGTATTAGGCATCATGATGTGCAGTAAACATAATACAGAGGATATTTATGTCTCATTTTATTTTATGTCATCACATCTTGTTTACATTATTCTTTGGTGTTCTCATAAGATATAGATTCCTTTCAAATACTCTTGTCAATGGCATTTTGTAAAGAAAAGCCAACATTCTAGGAAATCACCATTGTATCTGGAGTTGTAAGAATGTTTTAATATGTTATGACTGTTTGCTTCATATACAAAAACTCCTGTATCTTTTTTTCTTTTTTTATTTTACTTTAAGTTCTGGAATACATGTGCAGAACGTGCAGCTTGTTACATAGGTATACATGTGCCATGGTGGTTTGCTGCACCCATCAACCTGTCATCTACATTAGGTATTTCTCCTAATGCTATCCCTCCCCTTACCCCCTACTCCCCGAAAGGCCCCGGTGTGTGATATTCCCCTCCTTGTGTCCATATGCTCTCACTGAAAAACTCCTATATCTTAATAAACCAGACTTTGTGAATAGATTCCTATGTCATTGTATAATTTGCAGAATTTTGCAGCCATTAAAAAAATAAATTCCTTCCTGAAGATGAATGAATAAACACGTATCTTTGTTTAACTTACATGGGTTCTACAATTGGTTCAAACATATTCTAGTTGTGATTTTAAAGCCTTATAAATATTCAACAAATATTTAAATATTCATCAATTGCTTGCTACTTGAAAGGCACTATGGGTGTTACAAAAATGTATATGACATCAATCCCAGGGTCAAACACACTGGTAGGGGATAAGATATGTGTATAAATAACTGTAATAAAAGCCCTAAGCTCCAGGTGTGGCTCTAGTAAAATACTATGGAACTTCAGAGGAAGGATTAGGAAATGCATAATGGAGCATATGGCATCTGTTCAGGGAATGGCAATAGCCCATTGAGGTTGTGATGGAAATTGTATGAAGGTAAATAGATTGCAGTCAGGCTAACAATTTAGGTTGAGACCAGAATTTGAAAAATCTTGGACATAACAATAGGAAATTTGATATTTCCAGAAATTAAATGTTTTTTAATAGACAAGATACTTGATCCCTTCTGGTGTAATCTATCAACCTCTTGACCACTCTCTGTCATTCACTGGAGACCTTGGCTGACAATCTTCCTCTCCATTCCAAGCCCTGCCACCATCATCTTTGGTGACTCCAATGTCCAAAATGGACAATCTTTCAAATACTCTGGCCTCTCTATTTCTTAATGTTCATCAACTCTCCACTTCAACTACCCACTTCCAGAGCAACACTCTGGACTTTGTCATTACCAAAACTGCTTCATCTTTGAAATCTTAAATTTTTCCACTTTATCAATAGCCATCCATTTTTCCAGTTCTTTCATTCCATTGCTTTTATTACACCTGTACATGGACAGCATCAAGACCTTTATTAGTCCCCTCTCATTACTTCCTTTTCTATGAAGCCTAAATCCTATTCTCCATAATTCTATATTCTTATTAGTATCCTCAGATATTTGAACTATAATTTTTTGCCTTCTTTATATCTATACCAAGGTTGCTGGGGGAAAGAAATCTCCTCACCACAAAAATGAATGACTAAATACCCACCTGGTGTTCAATGTCAACTAGGGCTTCCACATTATTCAGCAAACCATCTGTATTTCCCTTATCTTCTGCTTTTCTCTTTTCCACTCCAACCCTATGCTCTCATTCTCACTGTATGATCTCAACTCCTGATTCATGGAGAAAATAGTAGCCATCTCAAGTTAAGCCATTTCTTAACTTCCTTGTATGTCAACTACAAACTTACCAGCCTCCACATCCAGTATATAGCCAGTAACTGAAGCCATAGGGAAGATTAACATTGTCCAGGACGTACAGTGTGTATAGAACAGTGATTTATTTAGAGTCTATATGGATCACCTACGATGCTGGATTAAAATAGATTCTAGAGTGCTGTGAGGTTATGAAATTGACTAAGGGGCAAGGAAATTTGTATTTTTTACCAAGCACTTTAAGTCATGGTGACACAAGTGTTCCAAGAACCACACTGAAAAATAATGGTCTAGACTGAGACTAGAAGAGAGCTAAGAGCAAAACCTTGCGTCACATCGTTATTTAAGAGGAGCTCATATGGACGATCAGGTAGGAAAGGGTAGAGGAGAAAACCAGGAGAGCACTATTCCACAGAAAAGAAGGGAAGAGGCAACTTCAAGTGGTCAAGTGAGGTCAATAATGCCAAATATTACACAAATGTCAAGTTAAATAAGACTAAATAAGTGTACTGGATTTATAATAAAATTGAAGGGTGGAGGAGATAGTTGATGATTTGGTAAGAAGCATTTTGCTCTGAGGGAAATGGTATATTACAGTGGCTTATGGAGTGGATTGAACATAAGGCAGGGTACAAAATGAATATAAAGTTTTCAAGAAGTGCAACTACAAAGGTGATGACATCAGGGCAGCAGCTAGAGGGGATCGTGATATTCTAGACAGAAGACTCCAGGAGGGCAGGGATTGTGTGTGTCTTGTATTATCAAGACCCAGCCCAGTCCCACTAAATATTTGTTGAATGAAATAATTCCTCCAGTTGTGTGTACTTATGTGTTTCTTTCTGTGATACCAACTTAATTAGAATAGTTCTCAAAGATCCTTAGTGGTAAAGTCTGAGGAGGCAAATGGGTGATGATCCTAAACTGCTTAAACGCACTAGTAATTGGGCAAGAAAGAAAGAAAGAAAAAGGAGGTGTCACTTTCTACGGCTGAGGGACTAACTAGTGGGGCCCCGCCACGAACTGAATATGTCCCTGCAAAATTTATAAATACATATACTTATATATAGATTGTGTATATATACACACACATATAAATATATAAATTTATATATACATATATAAATTTATATATAAACTAGAAATTATATATATATGTATATGTAGTGTTTTTTTGAGACAGGGTCTCACTCTGTCACCAAGGCTGGAGTGCAGTGGTGTGATCTCAAATCACTGCAGCCTCAACCTCCTGAGCTCAAGCAGTCCTTCCACCTCAGCCTCCCAAGTAGCTGGGACTGCAGGCGCACACCACCATATCTGGCTAATTTCTAAATTTTTTTGTAGATACAGGGGTCTCACTATGTTACCTAGACTGTTCTTGAAATCCTGGACTGAAGCAATCCTCCTGCCTCGGCCTCTCAAAGTGTTAGGATTGCAGGCGTGAGCCACCGCGCCCAGCAAAATTCTTATGTTAAAGCTGTAATTCTTAATGTGTTGGTATTTGGAAGTGTGGCCTTTGGGAGGTAATTAGGATCAGATGAGGTCATGAGTGTGAGGTTCTGGACTGATGGGATTAGTGCCCTTATAAGAAGAGACACCAGAGAGCTTACTTCCTCATTCTGTCTCCCCCTCTTCACCATGTGAGGACACAGCAACAAGGCAGCTGTCTGTAAACCAGAAAGAGGGCCCTCACCAGGGAACAGAATTGGCTGGCACCTTGGTCTTGGAATTACCAGCCTACAGAACTGTGAGAAATAAATTCCTGTTTAAACCACCCAGTCTATGGTATTTTGTTATGGCACCTGAGCTGACTGATACAAGATCCTATTGCTTTTCTTTTGTTCAATGAATGTTTGAATCAGTAAATGTGTGAAATAGGTAGGGAGAAGTTAAATGTAGAAGTGTGAGTGGTGCTAGATCGTATCAGGCTTTGAATTCCAGGTAAGAAATTTGTTATGCTGGACAATTAAAAGTTTTGAGCAGAGAAGTGACAAAATCCATAGACATTTTAAGTGAACATTCCAAACTTAATTATGTTGGATCCTAGCTGCAAAATATGAAATATACCTCTATCTTTCTGCTCACAGTATCTCTAGTCATTTGCTGAGAGACAATGGAACAGAGTGTTTAAACAGTCTGGTAATGGAAAAGACTGGCTCAGGAGTCAAAGAGACTTGCTCTCAAATCTGGCTCTGCCACTTATTCTTGGTGTGTCTTCAGTGAGTCTTCGTTTCCTCATCTGTAAAGTCAGGTCTCAAAGATTAAAATAGATAATAAATACAAAGTATTTGATATAGGTTAATCACTAATACATGTCAGCCAACATTACTGCTATTATTGAGAATTAAAGGGAAGCCCTGCTAGGATTCTCTCTCTCCAGGTAGTACCTGCTCCTCAGCCAGAAAAAAAAAAAAAAGAAAAAAAAGATTTTCTTTTCTCAGCGCTCTACCAGCTTGGAGGTAACAATAGTGCAGATCATTTCAGCTGTTACATTAAATACATCTTAATACCACATGGTAATTCATGTGAAGAATTAGGGTGAAGATAGGAAGTAATAGTTGCTGATAGCTTGACTACTACTGTGTCACTTCACAAAAGGAAGTTGTGATACTTGCATTCTAAGCCCTTCCATGTTTTTGTTTCCAGAAAGCTTGTAAGAGACCCAGTTAATATTGACCAGAATTATTGTTCCTACCTCAGTTAACACAAACATGCTAACACTGAGAAAGTTATAATACAATCTTGAGTAATTTTATTTTGCTGGTCAAATTTAAAACATATACTCTCCTGTACACTCTGCAGCTGAGACTGCAACATCTGAATCCCTGGTGGCTTGCTTCCATAGTAGAGACAGACAAGGAAGTTGGATCCATCTTTGCTTTCAACAGGGCATTAAAGAGTCTGCTAGTTATCCATCTCTCTGCACCTATTTTTATGTAATTTTTCAAAGAATTGAGCTATAAAATGCCCTTTGTGGGCACACAGCACTTAAAGTTAATATTTTGTTAATGATTTGTTTAGCTGATTGCCTTTAGCTAAGATAAAATTACCCGTCAGGCTCTGTTTCAAGCCCTTGGACATCAAATGGGAATTTTTAAGCAATTAGAGTGGCAGCACCTCTTGCTTTTGAGATCCCCGAAGCAATAAGTTGATGCTTAAACTATTTTTAATTCAGTAGTGGCTGAAAGGACAAATTTCTATGTATTTCTTGTAACACAACCACATTAGGTTCTTCCTTTAGATATTCTTCAATTGTCATAGAATAGCTTCCATCATGTCCATTCCTGGTGTGGATTTTAGATCCTCAAATATCAGTCAATAAAAGATTTCACAGGCCTTTGGTTGTAAATATGTTTTCAATACCAAAAATATTAGAAACTGGATTTTGAAATGTGAATCATTAAAAAAAAAAGAAAATTCACCTTGGGAAAAATAATCTCCTAATGTTGAAGGAATGGGGAAATCTCCAAGTAACATCCTTAATGTGGGTTGATTTTTCTAATGCATGGGCTAGTAGTTGCAAGAAGTATTACAAAATTAGAACACAGAAATAATGGCAATTTCTAGTTTGTCTCTGTTTTAATCAGACCATGTTTTTCTCATTTGCTCCTTTTTCTCTATTCTCAAAACTTCCTTGAGTATGAGCCTTTTAGCCAGGACTGGCTACATAATTTGGGGAGCTCAGTGAAAAATGAAAATGTGGGGTTTTTGTTCTAAAATTATTAAAAATTTCAAGACAGCAACAGCAGAACTTTAAACTAAGTGCAGGATCCTTCTATGTATGGGGCCCTGAGTAACTGCACAGGTCACACACCCGTAAAACCAGCCCTGATTCTAGCTTTATAGAATCCCAATATAGAAAACTTCATAGATAATATATCAGCTTTCTGTTGAGTCCACAGTCTGATGGTGTTCAGTATTTTCCAGTGATCAAGACTTTTATCTCTTTTATCTTCTGTCCTTTTTTTTAATGTCTCTCATGCTATATCTTGAAATACAGGAATATTTTGATATTGTAAGAATCTTCTAAGGCTGTGCTTCCTTTCAGATTTTGTCTTTGATCATTGTATTGGGAAATCTTGTCAAAATATCCCTTGGGTGTGCATTGAGCTTTGATGACAAAGCCACCGTGCAGTAGGTGTTTACTCTCATTGGGGCTTCTCTTCCTCCTAATTGCTAGATTTGTGCTACCCAGTTTGATGTTAGAATGCATATTTTTTTTCTGTTTGTTCTCCTAATCAAGAAATTTATGGGGCCTTTATTTCATTTATGATTGTGGTTTTTAAAACTCAAGTTTTACAGCTACTTCTCAAACTCTTATCCTAGGAACTTCTTTTCAAGCCAATCTTATCTTCATTAGTAGCTTTATTTACTCCAGTTGTTACAGTCCAAAGCTTTGAGCTGATTTTCAGCAATTATCCAGTAATTGGATTGAGGATCTGCTAAATTTTTCATATAATAGATTGCCCTTTTTCAAATTGTGTTAATTCTCTCATTAGGAGCTCTTGATATTCACAGGTTTGTCAGCATTGGTATATTTACGTGGAAAAGACTTTGAATGAATTGTAGAAAAAAATTTGAGTGTTCTTGATTTTACTACTAATGTTTTTCTTCATTAACCTTTACAGATTTATTTGTTTAGAATTTCATTTTATGCATTACTTTTCTATTCTTTGGGCTATCTACACAAACACTGCTCAATCATGTATCTCAATATCACTGAAACTTTAAAAAACATTGGTCTTATTTAAAGAAGTGCGTGGTACAAAGCTACATATGTAAAGCGTTATCTGGAAGACTTGTTTTAAGGTAACTGAAATTATCCAATGATGTTATGAAGGAACACCTTCCGTGGAGACACTACTACGAGAAAACGGTAATTTTTTTCCCTTTTTTGACTTCATAGCAAAGTATCCAGACTCCGCTTTTGCATCAAGCCTGAGACCAGACTCTGTAGGCAGTAAGAGTTCATTTTGACTCTGTGGTAGGGTCTTACTCATTTGGCATTTCTGAAATGAACTCCATTACTTTTGCTTCCCAGTGCCACTTTTCTCCTTATCAAGCGAAGAAACTTTCGCTTGGAGTAGAGCTCAGGCTGCTCAAAGCACAGCAGAAATGGTGAGGTTGGCACTCTCTGTGCATGTTATGTAGCCATAATTGATTGCCTACTAAACTCTTATAGGGCATGCAAGATCTCTTGCTTCTTTTCTGGCTGTCAGCTCACTTCAGCCTCTGTAAGGCCCACTATTCTTTTAGAAAGCAAGTGGGTCACAACAATTGTAGACCAAGTCCAGCACTCTCGCAATGCTCAATGTATACAATAGTCCCCACCCACCTTATCCGAAGTTCTGCTTTCTGCAGTTTCAGTTACCTGTGGTCCACCATGGTCTGAAAATATTAAGTGGAAAATTCCAGAAATAAACAATTCATAAGTTTTAAATTGCTCACTGTTCTGAGTAGCATGATGAAATCTTGCCCGTTCTGCCCTGTCACACCTGGGACAGGAATCATCCCTTTGTCTAGTATATGCATGCTGTCTACACTACCTGCCTGGTAGTCACTTAGTAGCCCTCTCAGTTGTCAGATTGACAGTCATGGTGTTGCAATGCTTGGGTTCAAAGAACCTTATTTTACTTAGGAATGGCCCCAAAGCGTAAAAGCAGTTAAGCTGAGAATTTGAATGTGCCAAAGCAGCCATGAAGTGCTTCTTTTATCTAAAAAGGTGAAAGTCTTGAGATATATATATATATATATATGATTTGGTATCATCCAGAGTTTCCACCATCCTCTGGGGGTCTTGGAATGTACCTCTCATGGATAAGGAGGACCACTATATTTGCGTCACATAATATCAAGGAAGCAAGAACTCCAAGCTGCCCTCTGAAAGTGGTTCCTCCCAACTTCTTGCTCTCCCCCACCTGCTAAACTCAGGGTTTGGGGTAACTTTGTGGGTGGAGGTTAATTACAGAGGAATTCCGTTCATCTACTTGATAGTAAAAGTAGTCACTAAAGATCAGGAAATTTCAAATAAGTATGAGAGATCCTGGAAACTGTTGACTACTTTTTGCTTTCAGGTAAAACTACCGGAAGATATCCGATTCTAATGTCACTAAGCGATGTGGCGTTTATGGTTTCACCTGATATAATTTGTGTGATAAGCAGACTGAGAGGGCTCTCAAGCTTGGCTCAACAGCTGTTGCTGATCATCCAGTGGAGCAGAGATGTATCCATGGTAATCTTCCTGTTGCAGCCAGAATAAGGTTTCCCATAGGGCTTAAAAGCCTGGCATATTTTTGGCATCCTTAATGAATAAAATACTGCATTGCATAAGGGTAAATCTGAAACCTCCTGTTAGAGAGAGGGTGAAAGTGGTGACGTTTGCTATATTATGTCAGTAGAGGGTAGGTAGTGAGAAGAGATTCAAATTGGAAGTTATTAAAACACCTCTATTCTTTTAAGTGTCTCATTTTCTCCATTCTTTAATCATGTAAATGACCAATGAACAACATTCCCAGGGGTATGCGATTGATTGCACATTACAGATGATGAGAAGGATGCTATGTGGAGGGAGACAAATAGTAAATTAAGCAAATTTTATGGAGAAGCATTTTCTCATTTAATGTCCTGTTAGTTTGGGAACATTTAGGGAATGCGGCGGAGAAAGGAAAAACATGGGACAATTTAGAGAACATCTGTAGCTGGGTATGGATGAGTATAGGTCAGGGATTTGCTTATTTAAAGCATAATGAGAACAATATTAAATCTTTTTCTTCCTGCCTCTTTTTAATCGATGCTAGCATATATTTCCCAGATGAGGCAACAAAAATGGTACAGGTTTTGAGAGCAAAGGGAAGGAATTCTAAAGGCAATGACATGGTCATTGGAAGCCTCTGACAAAAAGAACATGCCTCTTAGGAGCTGAGGGGTGACATGTTAGTACATCTCAATGAGTAATTTAACAGTTTGATTAATTGTCACTTTGAGAATCCCACAGGCTCTGATTCAGAGTAGGAAAGAGAGGATATCTCATTGGGGATAGTAGCATAAGTCACTGATGGCTATGGAGAGGAATGGGCAGCGGGTTTAGAAGGCTTTTAAGAGTGGAGTGGAGTGCTGATAGAAACACATTCAAGCCATGGTGAAATAGAATAGCTATATCCATGGCTAATAAAGAAGAAGTTAGAGGCTTCGAGGAAAGGCTTTAGAGTCCTAGATAACAGAAGCAGATAGGTTGATGAATTGCATGATACATTCTACATTCTAGTCAGAGCTCGTTGATGAAATTGAAGCAGTGGTTCCCAATTGTTACGGGTCTGGATATTTGTCCCCTCCACATCTCGTGTGGGAATGTGATCCTCAATGTTGAAGGTGGGGCTCAGTAGGAGGTGACTGGGTCATGAGGACTTATGCCTTGTTAATGGCTTGGTGCCCTCCTCATAGTAATGAGTGAGTTCTCACTCACACGAGAGCTGGTTGTTGAAAGGAGCCAGCATCTCCTCCTCCTTCTCTTGCTCCCTCTTGCCATGTGACATGCCAGCTCTGCCTTTGCCTTCCACCACCATTGTAAGCTTCCTGAGGTCTCGCTAGAAGCCAAGCAGATACTGGTGCCATGTTTGTACAGCTTGCAGATCTGTGAGCCAAAATAAACTTCTTTTAATGAAAAGAATTAAATTACCCAATCTCAGGTATTTCTTTATAGCAATGCAAAACGGACTAGTACACAAACCCTGAAGTTTCTGATTTTAGTAGCCATGAATGGGAATCAAGAATACAGATTCTTAGGGTGTTTGTTTAGCAGGTTCTGATTCTTGACCAAGCTTGGCAACCACTGTTTTAGGAGAAAGCAATTGCCAAATGACCCGAATTCCATCTAGGCTATATTATCCTATTGTTTAGAGAAAAAAAAATTGTGTAATAAAGAATTTGCAGAAAATATGCATTTTTAAATGTGTCATATTTGAGCATCAGCCCCTCTCTCTTTATAAGGCAAGGGGTTTTAATATTACCATAAAACCATATAGTTTAACAAATGACCAGTGGATCTACTGCTGTTTGGTGATAAAATGCTCAAGTATTCAAGGTTCTTTCTGCATATGTTTTGTTTATCTGTTGGTGGTGAGACACTTTTTCTGGCTTGTTTGCTTGAGAGGGGAAAAGACCAGGTTTAAACAGTCGATCCTCTACACCTTGAATTTGGAAGGAACAGCAAACAATATATGAGTTTATATAAATGAATTATGTCTCAGATTAAAAATATAGTTAAAAAAACCACTAAGAGGCACAATTCACAATAGCCAAGAGGAGGAAGTAACCCAAATGTCTATCGAGGGGTGAATGGAAAAACAAAATGTGGTATTTATATACAGTGGAATATTATTCAGACTTTAAAAGGGAGGAAATCCTGTCACATGCTACTACATGGATGAACCTTGAGGACATTATGCTAGGTGAAATAAGCCAATTACAAAAAGCCAAATGCTGTATGATTCCACTTATACGACTATTTAAAGTAGTCAAATTCATAGAAACAGAAAGTTAAATGGTGGTTATCAGGAGATGGGGGAAAGAGAAAAAGGGGAATTGTTGTTTTAATAAGTACAGTTTCAGATTTGCAAGATGAAAAATTTCTGGAGGTTTGTTTCACAACAATGAGAATATGTTTAAAACTACTGAATACACCTAAAAATAGTTGAGATGGTAAATTTTATGTTACGTATATTTTATTATAATCAAAAAAACTTGGCAGTCTCTTACAAACCATCAAGCCATATAGGACTTTCTTTTTCAAGCATGTGATAATTTTGAACTGTTGCATACATTTGTACTGGGCTTCCAATAAGTTGTTTCAAAATAGTTTTCAGAAATCCTGTAAATTATTGAAAATATAAACTTTGTAGCTTTTCTATGTCCACAGTTTTTCCATGGCCCTCCTTTCCAAATATTGAGTGCACAATGGATTTATTTCTTTGCTTTTCTATTCTGGATTTCATTGTGTCATGATCACCATGAGATAGGAAGTACTTGTGGGAAATGCAAACTTCCTGTTCTTCCTTACTTTAACCCCAGATAGCCTACTCAAACTTCATATACAGCAAAGTAATATTTTTGTATTCATGGCATTTACATCTCCCAGGTAATCATGATGCTTTCTGTCATGTGCTCTCTGTTTATTTCCCCGCTAGTGCTTATACAAACTCATGTCTATTTCCATTTTCTTTAGAAGAAGTCTTTGTAATCCATCTCTTATTTAATCATGCCATTACACTTTTCAGAACTCTCTCTAATTTGTTTTGTCTTTCTGGTCTTGAAGAGCCCCCAAATAACATAATTTCTGAGTTAGAGAATCTTCTTTTGCCTAAGAAAACTTTGGTGATTATATCGTCCAGACAACACTGGCCTTATAGAGTATAAATATAAGAAATGCTTGGACACTCCATAACAACATTTTAGACTTTTGCTATGCATTGAATGAGAAAATGCACAAATGACACAAAATTACTGTGAATTCAGTAACAATTGTTGTATCAATCACAACATCTAGACACACTTAAAAAGTAAGAGTACACATGTGTGAGGGATGCATTATTTATTCAATCAACAGACAATATTTATTAGGCATATAATTCTAGGCAACTTCTCTAACCTCAAGCCACCCTCCCACCCTCAAAGAGCTCTACAATCTGCTGTTTGGAGAACCAACCCTTGATTCCAAGTAAATTTCACTTAAGTCACTCCAGAGAGAGGGTTTTTTAACCTATCCTAAACAGCTCCAGCAAAGAAGATTCCACAGGCTTGTGCTTCCCATTCCACAAGCTAATGTTGCAGCACTTAATAACTAACTCCTTCATTTCAGGCTTCCTGCCAGCCTGAAACATCTGTGTCAGTCAAAGGCAGTGACTCCATTTTTCATTCTACTGCTCCTCCTCCTCAAGCCAATATGTACAGTCCTTTCAAAGATGGCCTATGCCACCCAGCCTCATGTTGCAGAGGTGAACAGCAGGGAGCCAGTTCAAGGGATGAGGATTTAGAGACACCAAGGCTCACATCAAATGCTATTTATTGTTATTTCACATGTTGATCTCTAACAAGTTGCTTACACTCCGAGTTTCTGTAACCTTGTTTGGTAAATGGAGGCAAAAGTAGTTGACAGACCACTGTGGGGCTTAGCTAATTAAACTTCTGGCTCTGGACTTATGTTTTCTAAAGGCTGCAAAGCTGACAAATTGCTGCCCTCCTTCTCTTCAGGATCATTAATAAAGCTATTAAAGAAATTGTGCTCGATACTGACCCCTTGGTGGACAGCTATACCCAGATGAGAAATAAAGTGTGTAGCTATTAATTACTCTCATGGCCCTTGAGGTGCTTTAGAATTCATAGGGATTTTTCTTTATTCAAGTATTCTGATTTTAAAAATACTGTATTAGGCCGGATGAGGTGGCTCACGCTTGTAATCCCAGCACTTAGGGAGGCCAAGGCTGGCGATCATCTGAGGTCAGGAGTTCGAGACCAGCCTGATCAATATGGTGAAGCCCCATCTCTACTAAAAATACAAAAATTAGCCAGGCATGGTGACTGGCATCTGTAATCCCAGCTACTGGGGATGCTGACAGAGGAGAATTGCTTGAACCCAGGAGGTGGATGTTACAGTGAGCCAAGATTGTACTACTGCACTCCAGCCTGGGAGACAGAGCGAGACTCCATCTCAAAAAAAAAATAATAATAAAAATAAAATAAAAATACTGTATTGTTATGACTTTGTTCATGGAGGAAAATGTAGCAGGTAGCATTTCCCTGTAGAGTGCTAGACAGAAATCAAATGACATCTGTTATTGGCTGATTTTATTATCTTAAATAACAATCTCACCTTGTCTGGGCTTCAGTCTTGTCATGTGTAAAGTGAGGTGATTGAGTGGCTAATCATAAAGGGTTCTTCCAGCTCTCTTTCCAAGATTGTGTGCAGATCACGTTGCAGTCAATTGAGGCTGATGGAATTATTTTTATTTTATTTATGATTATCACATAATAATTGTGTATATTTATTGCATGCAATGTGATGTTTTGATGCATATGCCCATGGTATAATGACCAAATCAGAGTAATTACCATATCCATCACTTTAAACTTTATTTCTTTGTGTTGACAACATTCAAAATCTTCTCTTCTAGCTATCTTGAAATTTACCTGCACTGTTATAGTCACCCTGTTCTGTAATAGAACATCAAAACTTATTCCTCCTGTCTAAAGGTAACTTTGTACCCATTGACTAACCTTCCCGGTGCCCCACCCCCAACCCCTTATTCTTCCCAACCACTGATAACCACTATCCTACTGTCTACTTTTATGAGATTAACTTTTTTAGATTCCACATATGAGTGAGATCATGCAGTGTTTGTTGTTCTGTGCTTGGTTTATTTTACTTAACGTAATGTCCTTCAGGCTGATCCATGTTGTTGCAATGATAGGATTTCATACTGTTTTATGGCTGAATAGTATTCTCTCTCTCTCTATATATATACACACATTATTATATATTTATTCCATATATAATAGTATATATAATATATAATAGTGTTCCATATATATATACACATATATACAGAGAGAGAGAAAGAAAGAGAGAGAGAGAGTATTCCATTATATATATATATATATATATACACATCACATTTTCTTTATGCATCTGTAGACTGGCATTTATGTTGATTCCATATCTTGGCTATTGTGAATAGTGCTGCCACAAACATGGTTGTGCAGATGTCTCTTCAACATACTCGTTTCATTTCTTTCAGATATATACCCAGCAGTGGGATTGCTGAATCCTATGGTAGTCCTATTTTTACTTTTTTGAGGAACTTCCGTCTGTTTTCCCCAGTAGCTGTACTAGTTTACATTCCCATCAGCAGTGTATAAAATTTCCCATTTTCACCAGAATGTGATTTTTAATCATTTTTATACTACCCATTCTAATTGCGGCTAGGTGTTATCTCATTATGGTTTTGATTTGCATTTCTATGATGACTGATGATCATCAGAGTGATGTTGAACATTTTTAAATATATCTGTTGGCCATTTGTATGTCTTCTTTTGATAAATGCCTACTCAGGTCTTTGGCCCATTTTTATATCAGATTATTTGGGGTTTTCCTATTGAGTGGTTTGAGCTCCTTATATATTCTGGTTATTAATCCCTTTTTAATCCCTTGTCAGATGTGTAGTTTGTAAATATTCTCTCCCATTCTGTAGGTTGTCTCTTCACTTTATTGATTGTTTCCTTTGCTGTGCGGAGGTTTTTTATTTGATGTAATCCCAATTGTCCGTTTTTGCCTTGGTTACCTGCACTTTTGAAGTCAAATTTAAAAAATCCTTGCCCAATCTAATTTCATGGAGCATATTCCCTATGTTTTCTTCTAGTAATTTCATAGTTTGGGGTCTTACATTTAAGTATTTAATCAATTATTGATTTTTGCATATGGTGAGAGATAGCGGTCTAGATTCATTCTTTTGTATATGGATATCCAGTTTTCCTAGAACCATTTATTGAAGAGTTTGCCCTTTCCCTATTACGTGTTCTTAGTGCTTTTGTTGAAAATCAGTTGGTTGTAAATGTGTGGGTTTATTTCTGGGCTCTCTTTCATTCCATTGGTCTATGTGTCTGTTTTTACTGATGGCATTACTTTAGAAAACCTATGAACAGTATAACATATAATATGTGATTAAAAACTATATAATAACATTAGACTAGTAACTCTACAAGTAGGTATGTTAGACTTAGCATCTATAATCAAATGATTTTCAAAATAATGAATACTGGAAAATTTTAAAAGGCTGTGCCTAGACCTTGGTAGCCTACACCATTCTCCACCTAAAGAAACTAGGGCAACACAGATAACTGGCTGATTTCAGGGCAAGGCCAGGGAAGGTACAAGATAAGCCTAGAGTATCTTGTTATATCAGAAAGCCATGAACTGCTCAAAAAAAATAGTGGGGGCATGTCACAAGGACAGAAGAACCAGTTTGGAGGAGCTCCCATTGGCCAAATCTCAGACAATTTCAGTATTAAAATAATAAAGTAATAATTATAAATACTTTTAGAAAAATGTAGAAAATCATAAGCTCATATCAATAAAAAATAAATAACTGTGGAGAAGTGCTTGCTTATAGTAAAATGCTGAATGCTGACTAGTAAGTGTGGAGGAAGTGCTATAGTTAAAAAGTCAGTATTTTGTAAGCATCAAAATAAAGATTGGATAAAATAAAAATCAGTAGATATTAAATCTAGGTAGAAGTGTTGATGAAGAGGATGTTTAGATGGAATTAAAGCAATCTCACAGGCTGCTTATTAGTTGCAAGTGGAAAGACAGTACTTATGCAATGGAGAAGTTGGACAATTATTTGACCAGGCGATCAAAATTAGCATCACGAATGAGGCGCACATACACCGCATGTGTCTTCAGATGTGATTCCTTGAGAAGATCAATACCGTATAACCTACCCTTAGAAAGCACAGCTTGTATCTAATCACGAAGAAATATCAGATAAACCCCCCAAAAGGGACATTGAAAATATCAACATCATGAAAAATAAGAAACTTTATGGAATGTTTCAGATTAAAAGAGGTTAAAAAAACATGACAACTAAATGTAATACTTGACCCCAGACTAAATTCTGTACTGGAGGGAAAAATGCCACGAAGGACATTATTAGGCCAACTATAAAAGGTATGATATGAATATACAGACAGTAGATTAGAAAAAACTAGTATATCAATGTAAATTTATGAATTTGATAACTTCCACAAAGAAGTTATTCTTACAAAGTGTACACCTGAAGTATTTACAGGTAAAGACACATGATATATGCAATTTACATCAAATAGTTCAGGAAAAGGGTTCAGAAAAATGCTGTAGTCCTAGCTACTCTGGACACTGACACAGGAGGATCCCTCAAGCCCAGGAGTTCCAGGCTGCAGTGAGCCATGATCGTGCAACTGCACTTCACCCTGGATAACAGTGGGAGACCTTGTTTCTAAAAATAAATAAAATAATTCAGAAAAACAGTTCTCAAGTAGTTCAGAAAAAGAGGAGATGAAAGAGAGATGGATGGGAGAGAAGTAACTGATGAAGCAAATGAATTAAATGATAGCAAGAAGTGAGGCTAGGTAAAGGTTATACAGGTGTACCTTACACTATTCTTATTTTTGCAACATTTCTGCACATTTTTAATGGTTTCCAAATAAAAAGGTAAAAAACTTTAAGGAGTAAGATATTTCTTTGCTACAATGCCAAAAGCACAATCCATAAAATATTGATAAATTGAACTTCATCGAACATAAAAACTGCTTTTGAAAGACACTGTGAAGAGAATGAAAAGACAAGCGCTAGGCTAGGGGAAAAACATTTGCAAGTCATCTAAAACACTTGCATCCAAATAAAAGACTTATATCCAGAATATATAAAGAACTCATAAAACTAAATAGTAAAACAAAAAGAAACAATAAAAATGGCGAAAGTATTTGAACGAGCTATGTCACCAAAAAAGGTATATACACGGAAAATAAGTACATGAAAAATGACCAATCTCATTGGTCATTAGGACAATGCAAATTAAAACCACAATAAGATATCAATTCAAACCTACTGGGACGGTTCAAATTAAAAGACTGACCATATCAATTGTTGATGAGAATGTGGGAGAACTGGAACTCTTATGTACTGTCAGTTGGGATTTAAAAAGGTACCACTATTTTGGAAAATGTTTTGACAGTTACTTTTAAAGTCAAATCTGCACTTATCATATGACTTAATCATTACACTTCTAGGTATTTACCCAAGAGAAGTCGAAGCACATTTCCACACAAACCCTTCTACAAGAATGTTCACCACTCTGGGCAATATGGCTAGACTCCATCTCTACAAATTTTTTTTTTAATTTGAAAAATAAAATCAGCCAAGCATGGTGGCATGTGCCTGCAGTCCTAGCTACTCAAGAGGTCAAGGTGGGAGGATCTTTTGAGCCCAGGAGTTCAAGGCTGCTGTGAGTCATGATCATGCCACTGTACTCCAGCCTGTGCGACAGAGCAAGACCTTATCTCAAAAAAAAAAAGAATGTTCATAGCAGCTTTATTTTTATATCCAAAATCAAGAAACAACCCAAACCTCCACCATGAGTAAATGGATAAACAAGTTTAGTGGAAGATTACTCAGCAACAAAAAGAAGTAGCTATTGATACATGCTGCAATTTAGATAATCTCAAATAAAAATGTATGCCAAGTGAAAGAAGTGGACAAATGAACGTACACACTGCATGGTTCAATTTATATAAAATTCTTTTTTTACTTTTATTTTAGGTTCAGGGGTACATGTGCAGTTTGTTATATAGGTAAATTTGTGTCATGAGTGTTTGTTGTACAGATTATTTTGTCACCCAGGTACTAAGCCTAGTACCTAGTATTTTTTTTATGCTCTTCTCCATCCTCCCACCCGCCACCCTCAAGTAGGCCACAGTGTCTGTTGTTCCCTTCTTTGTGTCCATGAGTTCTCATCATTTAGCTCCCACTTATAAGTGAGAACATGCGGTATTTGGTTTTCTGTTCTTGCATTAGTTTGCTAAGGATAATGACCTCCAGCTCCATCCATGTTCCTGCAAAAGGCATGATCTCATTCTTTTTTGATGGTTGCATAATATTTCATGGTGTCTATGTACCACATTTGCTTTATCTAATCTGTCATTGATGGGCATTTAGGTTGATTCCATGTCTTTGCTATTGTGAATAGTGCTGCAATGAACATACACATGCATGTGTCTTTTTGGTAAAATGATTTATATTCCTCTGGGCATATACCCAGTAGTGGGATTTCTGGGTCAAATGGTAGTTCTGTTTTTAGATCTTTGAGGAATTGCCACACTGCTTTCCACAATGATGGAGCTAATTTACCTTCCCACCAACAGTGTATAAGCATTCTCTTTTCTCTGCAACCTTGTCAGCATCTGCTATATTTTTACTTTTTAATAATAGCCATTCTGACTGGTGAGAGATAGTATCTCATTGTGATTTTGATTTTCATTTCTCTAATGATTAGTGATATTGAGCTTTTTTTCATATGCTTGTTGGCATGTATGTCTTCTTTTGAAAAGTGTCTGCTCATGTCATTTGCCCACGTTTTAATGCAATTGTTTGTTTTTTTCTTGTAAATTTGTTTAATGAACCACTGCATGGTTTCATTCATATAAAATTCCTGAAAATGCAAGCTAATCAAAAGTGACAGCAAGCAGAATGATTGCCTGAGGCAGAGCAAGAGGAGGGATTACAAAGGCTCATGAAGAAACTTTTGGGGGTGAAAGATAATAAATATTATCTTGATTATCGTGATGGGCATATGCATATGCCAAAACTTATCAGATTATACACTTTGATTACGTGCAGTTTATTGTATATCAATTATATCTCAATACATGAAGGCTCCATGCTTTTCCTTTCCTAAATCCCACTCCTCACTCTTTACTACACAGTTAGTAGTGCAAATAACACTGTTTTTCGTTATAGTCATTTTTTCAGAAATTTGAAGACAAAAATTAAAAAATGATTTACAAAAACCACACACACACCAAAGCTGAGCATCAAAAAAAGTGATAACCATTTTCCTGGATGTCGATGGATAAATGGATAGATAATTGATAGATAGATAGATAGATAGATAGATAGATAGATAGATAGATAGATATCTTCTCCTGCTCCTTCCACCTCATTCTGTTCCTTATCTTTTTCTTCTTCCGACTACTTCTTCTCCTTCTCATCATTCTTCTTTTGACAACTAAGTTTTGAAAAGATTTCATGAAAAGAAAACCATCAGCACCTTGAGATATGGCTTTCCAAGTCCAATTAAAAAGCAATAAAAAATGTATATTCTGTTTCAAAGTAATTGCAACTCAAAAATGTATGGGATATAGGCAGTTACATGTCTATTTAATAACAACAACAGCAACTTAAAAAGGGACTAATTGGTCCTTATTTCTTCTTAACAAAGATGAAGATTTGGAGGGTAGCAAATTTTGCGGGGATGTACACCTTGTTAAATAAATGAGATGGGGTTAGGAAGGATGGGTTTGAGATAGAAGACCAGACAGAGGATTCCCCTTCATGTATGCAATTGAAGTGAAAATGTCCTTACCCCCAGACTTAGAAGTTTTATTTGAAGCAAAGGCATTTATGATGCTTACATTAAGTTTTAGGTGGAATAAAATATATGATCTCTGCAAACATTGACTCTCTTCTGAGTAGAAACTGATATTAATATTGGGAAAGAGTTCCTGTCTGCACATATTCATCAGTGCAGAGGATCAAAAGATAGATTATTGTTAATGTTTATTCTGACTCCTTAGAGAGGTCATCGGAGTTGCGCAATGTGTGTTGTTAAGCAGCAGCAGAATAAAGATAAAGGATTGAAGGGAAGAACGAATTAGCAAAAATTACATGATAAACATTAAATCCATGTTTTAAGTGGGGCAAGTCCTAATAAGCAGAATATGTCCTTGTAAAGATATTAAGCAGAAACAATGTTTTAAAGTATTTTGGTGTGTGCGAATAATTTAAAAGCTTTATAAACAAAATAAAAGGGTAAGCTTCTTAAAGATTCTCATTTTTTTTGGTAACAGAGATAACTTTTGAATTTTTATGTAGTGCAGAACAGTAAACTAGGCCTTTCTCTAAAAATTCCTGTGACTCTTTGGAGACTAAGAAGAGTTAAGAGGAAATATGATGGCAGCATAAAAGCAAAGGGCCCTAAATGGGTACATGGTAGATCAACAGAAAGAATAGAGCTAGCTAGCAATTGAAGGGATGACATCCTAAGTGAGATGAAGTGGATATTTACAAGGCTTTGATGTTCCATGAGGAGGAAAAAACAAGGAAGCTGGCTTCTCTGTGTAAATAGGAACACCAGAGATGAGATTAGCAGTGGCAGCACTCTGAAGTTATACTGAGTTTAAGATCAAGGTAAGTTTTAAGGAGGCTGTTGCTAAGCCAGGGAAGGGAATCCAGGGCAGAATTCATTCAACATCTGAGACTTAAGAAAAGGCATCCATTTTTACCTATTATTATTATTATTATTATTATTATTTTGAGATGGAGTTTCACCTTGCCACCCAGGTTGGAGTGCAGTGGTGCAATCTCGGCTCACTGCAGCCTCTGCCTCCTGGTGTTCAAGTGATTCTCCTGCCTCAGCCTCCCAAGTAGCTGGGACTACAGGCGCCTGCCACCACACCCGGCTAACTTTTTGTGTTTTTAATAGAGACGGGATTTCACCATGTTGACCAGGCTGGCCTCGAACTCCTGACCCCAGGTGATCTGCCCGCCTCAGCCTCCCAAAGTGCTGGGATCACAGGCATGAGCCACCGCCCATGGCCTATTTTGTTTCTTAAAATTCATGTTCTTTATTATGTTTTTATATGTAATCATCTTCTAAATATGATAGCCAATTGTGTTTGTAGATGGTTTAAAAAGACAAAGAAAAGAAAAGGAGCAATCTTTGATTAGATTGCAACTTTTTAATCTGCTTCTCAATTCTGTAACCCTGAGGAATGCCAAATTACAGAGATATATGCTACACTGACAGGTGCCACTAATGAGGCAGTGACCTTAATGATAGATGTGGTACCAAGAAGACACTAACCACTCTCTAGACTGTTGAGTGTTCCATAAATGTCACCTAATCCAGCTGGGTCTGATCAGAACGAGATTTTCAATTCATGGAATCCAGTCATGAAAAATGCTTATGCAGTCTTAAATGTAATTACACCAAGTTTTAGTTCATCTAGGTGTCTCACTATATCTTCATGAGAATCCACCTAGGGAGAAAACAAGACCTAAAAAGCAAGTAAGTAAATAAAAACAGAAAAAAAGGTTATTAAGGTAACCAAGTAATTTATTTTCACAAGGACAAGATTTTGGAGGCCTAGTTAGTAAATGTAAACCACTTCTAAGATTCCAAAGGAAACAGGCAACTTATTCTTTTTCACACATGCAAAACTTTTCTGATCCTTGAGAAAATATAAGCTTCTTTTCAAAACCTATTTTAAAATTTGAAAATGAAGGCAGAAATGTGATCTTATAATGCAAAAAAGAGAGTTTACATTTGCCAGATTTTTTGAAACCACTAAAATGCTCATCAACTTTTCAAAGGCCGGTGACCACACCAAATCATTCAGAGGAGTCCCTTCAACATCTTCCCCAGCAGTCTCCATCTCTGTCTTTTTTCCTTATGCCTTTGTTACCATGAGAATATCTGCCTCTTTTTCCTTTTCAGCCAATCTATATTCCAATATCATCTTCTCTGTTTCCTCCATCTTTCTTTGTCCACCCTCCATTAATTGGTTACAACATAGAACAAGGTTTTTAAAAAGACAATATGCAAGTGTAATGTAACCTTTTAATTTAAAAACAAGAGGACTAGAAAATCCTTTATTTGTTCCTCTTGAGAGAGAAAGAGATCCTTTTTTACTTAGATGATCTTGGATTTTTTTCCCCTGTGGGTCAACAGCCATAAGAAAAAGTTCCCTACCCTTAGTGTCTGTAGTAAGGGCTGGGCACTGACAAGGATGGCAGGATGAGGTACCAGCAGGAATCCAGGACAAATTCTGCTGCATTCCCTGTTGGGAAGCTTGTTTCTTTATTAAACTCCTGCCTTCACCCCACTTCCTGAGCAATGGCAGAAAAATGTCCTTGCCTCCCCTGCCATGGAATACAGTCATTACTTCTCTTTGCAGGGAGGGATTTGGCGCCTCATAATGCTTTGGAGCTGTAGGAAGACTAAGGGTTTCCTTGTCAGAAAAAAAAAAAGTTCTGGTGGGTTTGGTCATGGGACTTCCTATGCAGCAACATCTGGGAGAGTTGCTAACCCTCTCCTTGCTTTCCTGGTCTCCTTCATACCTAATCCTCTGGCTCTCCCACATCCTGTTGCTGTGTTGCCAACAATTCCAGAGGCCCTGGGACCCTAACATTTACTGAAACACCGCCTTCCATATGCTTGTTTAGGCTGGGAAGGAAATGTCACATGGGGCTTTGTAATCAGAAGATGCCGGTTGAAACTGAACATGTTCACAAACAACATTCTATATTTAATGGATTTTTCTCTACACCCCAGCTTCCTTTCTCTTATAAGAAAGTCTAGAGGCTGACTCACTATTTTAACTTAAATGAGTGTTCTTAAATTTGTCTTATACTTCCTAAACTTCGAATCATAAGCAATGCCCAAAACTGCTCTTTTAACATATTAAGTCCTCATCATATGCTGTGAACAAAATAAAAAGTATTGTTATCAATGGAAATCGAGGAGTTCAGTCATCAGAGCATCTTCAGGTTAGATAAGACCTTAGTTTGGTTGCGGTACAATGTTTATAAAAGGTCTCTGAACAACCATAGGGCAGCCAATGTCTTATTTCAAATAGCCATGGGATGAGAGATGTGTTGACTGTTTCTCCTTGCTTAAAGACAGTCTCACTCTGTCGCCAAAGTTGGAATGCAGTGGCATGATCATAGCTCACTGTAACCTTGAATTTCTGGGCTCAAGCGATCCTCTCATTTCAGCCTCCTGAGTAGCTGTGACTACAAGCATGTGCCACCACACCCAGCTAATTGTTTAATTTTTTTTTTGTAGAGGCAGGAATCTCACTACATTACCCAGGCTAGACTAGATGTAGAGCAAAGTGAGAAAAAGGAACCAATTGTTAGTTCTACTCTCCCTTTCTGCAAGAACAGTGATATGGATCTCCAGCATCAGGATGTCACATTGTATTTCAGCATCATCAAGAGCAAGGATAGTAGATTTTCAACCCCACCTATATCTAGAGGGCCATAGTGACAATTGTGATTGAAACACAGTTTCAGTTTCAGAGACCTTGGTGGATTTCTTTGGGGCCTGCATCTGTGGATTCTAAGCTCTGCTAATTGAAGTGGTCACTGATAAACAGGACGAATTTTTCAGCAACTGTCAGCACCCATTGGAATTCTCAGAAAAATTCAAGGTATCTCAAATCTTGTATTGGCTATATTGGCTATACCAGCTGTAAGTTTCCTTTATTGGTTGTATAGAAAAGAAATAGGTGGGGTCTGGCAGAGACAGCAAGCTTTGGATACTGATGATGCAATCTCAGTACAATCTGGATAGTGGAATCTGGGGAAAACAGCCTACATTTATATGAACCTTCAAATCCATAAAAACATCCCTCAAATGAAGGGATTGGGTATTGGGGATGGCATCTGTTAATGGTAAAGATGTAGAGCAAAGTGAGAAAAAGGAACCAATTGTTAGTTCTACTCTCCATTTCTCTACAGTGGTGGGACAAAAATAGTGAATTTGTGAGGTCGATATATTACCTATTTCTTCCCCTAGCCTGTGAAGGAACATGACAATTTTGCTTGTAACTGCATAGCACATCCCTATCTGATATTTTCCTTGTTGATTTATTTATTTGATTTGTTGTTTCTCTCCCCCTGCTAGAAGGTAAGCTCCGGGATAACAGGAATTGTTTCTGCTTTTGTTCACTGCTATACCTCCAACACCAAGGACAATGTCTGGCACGTGGAAAGCACTCAATAAAAATTTGTTTGATGAGTGGATAAATGAATATAGTGAACTGTTTGGAAATTTAAGTGACATTCAACAAAAATAAATCAAATATTTGATGAGTGGCCAAAGCATATCCTTCCAATCCAAAGTAGTGGGTTTTTTGGAGTGAGGATACAGTGAATTCTACAAGTGCCATTTCCATTTTGCACTCGTCTGACACTTGTGTAGCGTTTGTGTGTGTGTGTTTCAACAACTCATGTTTCATAAGAGTATCATATAATCTGGACTTCAGAGAACAAGATCCTCTGAAACATAAATCACCCTAAGCCTAACAAACTTTAATTAAATTCACATGTCTCTTGTTTCCACAAGGGTATTTAATTATATCTTAGAACATTACCAGAAATTAAACTTGCATTAAATGTCCTTGTATTCACCATAGCATCTTGCATGGTATTGTGTGTAGAGAAATCAATCAGTAAATAGTTGGAGAATTAATGAAGGAATGAAAGAATTAAACCTATCCTAGCACCCAGTAAATTTAGATTATTGTCCTAAACTAGTTGAAATAAATGGACAACTATGAATCCAGTCTAACAGTAGTTCCCATTTGCTCTGGTAGCTGAAGTAGGAGGTTTGAGATTTACAGTAATATGAGTTATGTGTTCTTCAAGTTTTCTTTCTTTTTTCCTTTCTTTCTTTTTTAGTTTTTTCTTTTAAATGAACAGATCTCCCAGGACTTTGTGAGGGCTGTATTGGTTTCCAGGGCACTATATTTGAAAAAAAAAGTTTGTAAACATTTTTGAATGTTATTCCTTTTATAATAAAAATATATATGATAAAAATCACAGCAATTTTTTGAATATTCAGTAATTTAATTAAATCATTGGATCAGGCACATTAAGGGAAAAGAAGACAAAGTCATGCCTGTGACTCAATATCAGAATTCTTCACATTAGGAAGACTATCTGTACTCACAAAAAATAAGAATTTTAAAAGTTTAAAAAATAAAAAAAGAAGAATACCTGGTGCAAAGAGAAGAATGAGTTCAATAGAAAGATATTCAAAGTACATACTGACATTCTTAGTTTTGGAAAAGGAAAAAACAATAAGAAATAGTGGAATTGACATGGAAAACCAAGAACCTGTGGTCTTAATGTTTTTATAAGAGAAAGAGAGGGAGACAGAGAGAGCAAAAGTTGATTAAGCATATCATATGAACAAGGAAAGCAGTATAACTATTTTTCAAAATGAGTGTTAATAAAGAAACTACCTCATAACTAGATTGAAAATTGGTTTTAGACAGAGTATGTAGCCTTCTAACCAACGGACTTTGAGGATGAACTAGTCCAAATGAAGAAGTAGCTGCAGAGGCAGGTAGGTTGGGGATAGGCAATGAGAAAATAGTGGTTAAAAGCAGATTCTGGCACTTACCTATGATTGAATGGTGTCTACCCACAGTAGATAATTTCATTCATTTTCTGGCAGCTACCAACGTTGTAGTGTCTAAAAGTGAATCAGGAGGTCAACGTACATATTACTTTTATTCCTTCAAACAAATACTTACTGAGCAACTACTGTGTGACTGGCATTGTGCTAGATGCTGAAGATACAGCAGTAAATAAGTAAGACAAATGCCTCGTTCTTAAGGAGTTTCTACTCTAGTTGAGGAGATAATTTCAATTAAACAAATGCATAAATATGTAATTCCAGATGGTAGTATGTGCTTTTTTAGTTTTGCAAAGATGATGCTGCCCTAACGAAAACACCTTAAAATAGTGTAGCTTCTATAACATACACTTACTTCATTCTCATCTAAAAATCTTACAGGGAGAAGTTCAGTTTTGTAGGATAGCTCTGCTTATGAGGGACATCATTTAGAGAAACACATTTCTTCCATATTGTTATTCTACCATCTCCCAAGACGTTACTCTTATCAGCATGGTTGAAGCTAGGTCACTGACATTTGCATTCTGGCTCCCAGGAAGAGGAGAAGAGAGGAAGTTATTTATTTACATAAGCAACTTCTGTTTAAGCAAGTGAGGCAGAAGTTGCACATATCATTTCTGCTCACACTCAACTGGACAGAATTTAGTCACATGACCACACCTGGCTGTGAGGGAAACTGGGAAAGGTGGTCTCTGACAAGGCAACTATGTGCCCAGAAAAAAGAGAAGAAAATATTTGGAGATGCCACTAGCTTAGTGCCACACATGTCATGATGGAAAATTATAGGAGCTGACAGAAACCTCAGATAGTAGGGAGATCTGGAAAGCTTTAGAGTTTTGGTAACAAAGGTGTCCATCAAAGACATCCCTGCTCTAATAACCAGAATTTGTAAATGAGTCACATATGGCAAAAGAGCCTTTGTAGACATATTTAACGTGACTGATCTAAACATGAGCAGATTATCCTGGATTATGCAGGCAGGCCCAATCTAATCATATGCACCTTATTAAAAGTAGAGAACTTTCTCTGACTGGAGGGAGAAGAGATGTGATAGAAGGAGAAGGCAGAGAGATTTGAAACATGAGAGGGACTTGACACACCATTGCTGGTTTGGAGATGGAGCAGGCCACATGGCAAGAAATGTGAGTGGCCTCTGTCTGGCTAGCTGCCAGCAAGGAAACACCACCCTCAGTGCTACAACCACTTGGAAATGAATTCTGCCAGCAACGTGAATGAGCCTGGAAATGGATTCTCCCTAGAACCTCCAGAAAGGTGCACAGCCCTGATGCCACCTTAATTTGGGCCTTGTGAAACCTGAAGCAGAGAAACCAATTGAGCACACATGGATTTCTAAGTTATATATATGTGAGACAATAAACATGTGGAGTTTTTTTTCTTTTTTTGAGACACGTCTCGCTTTGGTGCCTAGGCTGGAGTGCAGTGGCCCGATCTCAGCTCAGTGCAACCTCCACCTCCCAAGTACAAGCGATTCTCATGCCTCAGTCTCCCAAATAGCTGGGACTACAGGCGTGGGCCACCATGTCCGGCTAATTTTTGTATTTTTAGTAGAGATGGGGTTTTGCCATGTTGCCGAGGCGGGTTTTGCCATGTTGCCGAGGCTGGTTTTGAACTCCTGAGCTTAAGTGATCCGGCCGCCTTGGCCTTCCAAAGTCCTGGGGTTACAAGTGTAAGCCGCTGTGCCCGGCCAGTACATGTTGTTTTAAGCTACTGAGTTGGTGGTAAATTGTACACTGCAATAGAAAAGTTATACAGATTTGAAATCTGAAGGCTGAATCTGGAAGGTAGAGGGGTGGAAAAGACAGTTATAGGCAAATGGGTTAGCACATGCACAGGTCCTGGGCAGGAGAAAACATAGAAGTGTGAGGACTGGATCGTGGTGAGAGACAGAGACATTAGCACAATATGATCTTGGAGAGAGAGAGGCAGAAGCCAGGTCATGAGGACCTTTGGAGTCATGGTAAAACATTTTTTATGAAAACAGTGGCGAGTCGCAAATTTTTGGCCTCAAAATCCCTTTATGCTCTTAAAAATTATTGACAGCCCTCCAAAGATTTTATTTATATGAATGATATATATCAATATTTTCTTTATTGGAATTTAAGGCTAAGATTTTAAGAATATTTTCTTGTTAAATAATTTATAAACAATAATAAACCCATTACACGTTAACATTTTTATTAAACTAGCCGTGTTTTCCAAAACAAAGCAAAAATAGTAAGAAAAGTGACATCATTTTACATTTTGCACATCTCTTTAATGTCTGGCTAAATAGAAGAAAGCTGGGTTCTCATCTCCCCTTCTGCATTCAGTGTGTTGTGATGTGTTGTTTTGGTATAGGGATATGGAAAAAAATCCAGCTTCGCAAAGATATATCGTTGGAAAGGGATGAGGTAATTTAGTAGCCATCTCAGACAATTGTGGATATTCTTCTTTAATACTACAGCAAACTTCAATGAGTGATCATTTCTAAAGAATTAGCTGCAATATACAATCTGCAACCATATCAACAAAATTTTACACTCATACTTTAAAATCCATTGATCTATCTTGCATTTTGAGTGAATCTTTTACCCAAGCATGATTTTGTAACATCATGCCTTGGTTGTCTGAAAAATACTGATACAGTGAGTTATACAGATCTTCCAAATGTTGACACATTACGTTATACAATATCATAAATCACATTCATCAATATCATTTCCAATCTCATCAGAAAAGTCTTTTGTACTGGAAATTTATCAGGTTCACAGTTGCAGATGGAAGTGTTTCAGAATTCTGATTTTCACTTGAAGGCAAAAATTGTATCATTGGTAAAATATCATCAGTTGTTTTCCTATAATTGACAAGCTCACTTATTTCGTTTTCAAGAAAATGTCTGCAAAATACACAAGGCTGCATAACCATATATTTTTGCCAGTAGCTCTTTCATGTGAAAATGGTGTTTCATGTAAAAAAGTGGCTAGTACAGCTTACAACTCAATTACGCAGATGTGTCTCCTCAAGGCAACCATCTTTCTTCAGTATATGATAGAAATGGATTATGCATAGTTTCCGTCTTTATAACAGAATATTAAAAAGATGTACCCACAGGTTAAGATCTAATAAAAATAATAATATTTACTGATTTATCAAGGACAGTATTATGTGCAAATGGCTTTGTGTATTTTTTTAAACTCTGAGTGTGTGATGGTAAAGAATACAATTACTAACTAGGACAGTTTGGTGCTACTGCCTTGATTTGTGCCAAGGCACCAGCAGTTTTACTCTCTGTTATTTTTGCACCGTCAGTAAAGAAAAAGGCTATAATGTCTTAGTATTATTATGAATATAGATTTGAACTTGTTGACACCCTGTAAGGGTCTTGGGGATGTCTAGGGGTCTGTCCACCAGATACACTTTGAGAATTTCTGTTTACAAAAAAAGAACACTGTCTATGATGGATTTTAAGCAAGGCAGAGACATGACCAGAATTGATTACAGTCAAGAGTTGCCAAAGTTGAACTAAGCACCAAAGATTGTATAGTAATAGTATATACACCACAAGCAGTACAATGGCATCAGATGCTCAGACCCTCAATTTCAATTTAAGGTGTATTTACCAAATACCTCCTTTATATTTGTTTGGAAAAAATATGCAAATAGGAAACCTGAAATGTAATAAGAGTTTAAGACATACAAAAATAACCATAATGCAAGGTAAAGAAAGGTAAATTCTAAGAAAGATACAGAGTAATTTGGGTGTTCCGAGGATGGAGAGATTAATATCTAGGATTATCAAAACAGGTGTCATCAAGTAGGTGCCCATTGAGATGAGCCTTGAAAATAGGATAGTGTGGAAACTAGTAGAGAAATGAGTGTTGGGATATTCTAAGCAAAGGATGCATTATAACGCAAGGAGGTGGGAGAGTGTATTGGTCAGGGTTCTTCAGAGAAACAGAACCAATTATATGCATACATATATATATATATATATATATATATATATACACTCTTGTATATATATGTATGTGTGTGTATATATATATATACTCGTGTATATATATGTATGTGTATATATATGTGTGTGTTTATATATATGTATACACACATGTAATTGAAGAGAGAGAGAGAGAGGGAGAGAGGGATTATAAGTTATTGGCTCTTACAATTATGAAGGCTTAAAAGTCCCACAATCCGCCATCGTGTGTGTTAGGGTTCTCTAGAGGGACAGAACTAATAGGATAGATGTATATATACATCTCTCCTCCAGTATGTGTGTGTGTGTATGTGTGTGTATGTACGTATATATATACACAAAAAAAGAAAAAAATGCATATATATATGCATCCTCTGTCCTTAATAAGTTCTTACTAAATTTAATAAATAATATATGGGAGTTTATTAAAGACAGAGTATGTATGTGTATATATATATACACACATATATATACACACACACATATATATAGGAGATGTGTATATATATATATATAATATATATATATTCATCTATCCTATTAGTTCTGTCCCTCTAGAGAACCGTATATTTATATATAGGGGAGTTTATTAAGGAGTATTGAGTCATATGATCACAAGGTGAAGTTCCACAAGAGGCCATCTGCAAGGTGAGGAGCAAGGAAGCCATTCCAAGTCCCAAAACCTTGGAAGTAGGGAAGCCAAAAGCTTCAGCCTGGGGTCGAAGGTCCAAGAATTCCAGAGCTGAAGAACTTGGAGTCCATTGCTCGCGGGCAGGAAGCATAGAGCATGAGAGAAAGATGAAGGCCAGAAGACTAAGCCAGTCTAACCATTCCACGTTCCTCTGCCTGCTTTTATCCTAGCCTCGCTAGCAGCTGATTAGATGGTGCCCACCCGGATTGAGGGTGGGTCTGCCCCTCCGAGTCCAGTGACTCAAATGTTAATTGCCTTTGGCAACACCTCACAGACACACCCAAGAACAATACTTTGCATCCTTCATTCTAATCAAGTTGACACTCAGTATTAACCATCACAGCCATCTACAAGTACCTTGAAAGCCTGAGATATGGAGATCTGATGATGTTGATTTCAGCCCAGGACTGAAGCCCTGTGAATCAGGAGCAACCAAGGGTAGGAGAAGATAGATTTTTCAGCTCAAGCAGTCAGGCAGAGTTACTTCACCATTTCTCCGCCTTTTTGTTCTATTCAGGCCTTCAACAACATCAAACTGGATGAGGCTCATTCACACTGGGGAGGGCAATCTGCTTTACTTAGTCTACCAATCCCAATGTTAATCTCTTCCAGAAACACCTTCACAGACATATCCAGAAAAGACCGTGGAGACTCTTGAACTCTGTGCTAAGGCATTAGCATTTCATTTGGCTGGCAAAGAGACCCATCAAATTTTGGGTGTTTCGTTTCATAGACTGCAAGACGTGATTTTTGTACCATGCCAAGTATCTCAGGACTTGGCCAGCGTGCTTCATTACCAGGGAAGCACACAGTGAAAGAGTTGCCCATGTGGAGTGGTTTTGTGACTATGAGGAAAGTCAAAGTGAGAGCAAAGATAACCAGTGTTATCTAAACACATCTGTTAATTAAGAAAGGTAGCAATAGTTATTTAACAACTAGCTTCTTTGTTAAATGAATGAATCCTGCAAATGCCTACTGCCTTATATTCTTTGAAAAGAACATTGTGGATGGATTTGGATTGTTCTAGCTTTCCTAAAAAGTAGTTATACTGACAGTACGTTTTTAAGGTAAGACCTAGATTGGAATCTCAGCTCTGCAACTTTGCAGCTGTCAGACCTTTGACAAGCCACTCCAAATGTTTGAATCTCAGTTGTCTCATCTGTGACATGATTATAATAATAGTGCCGACTATACATAGTAAGATAATGAGATAATGCAGGAAAACATCCTTAGAATAGCGCCTGGCTTGTAGCAAGTGCTCAATTAATGTCAGCCATTATCATCAGCCCTGGTTGAAAGTTTAGGTTGTACTGGAATAAAACAACTTTTTGTAGTAAGTGCATTTTATTTATTGTTGAAATATTAATATGAATCTACTAGGTGCAGAGTCACATTCAAATGCCTAAATCAAAGTGACAAAGTTTTGTTGTTTCACAAACTTTGTTTAAGATGAAGGTTCCCATGTATCTGAGTTGCCTCTCCTGCTCCTCAGTTGACCCATATTTCTGAGTATTACAGTGAGCTATTGCAATTACATTGATACATACATTTTCCTCCCATTGAGGAGAGATTCTGCACGTCTCTTTAAAGGAATATTTTTAATGTTTTCACCATAACTAAATATCCAGTCCTCCAGTGCAGGGCAGGAGTTTGACAGGTCTGGGTTACAAATTCTGGCTGTCTTACATCCCTAATTGATAATTCTGAGCAAGCCATGTAACCTGACTGGATTTCAGCTTTTGCATCTGTAAAATAGGAACAATAATACATACCAAGTAGAGGTATTATGGAGACTAAACAGGAAAAGTATGGTCTTTGCTCTAGATATGACAGAGAAAAATGCTAATTGTATAGGTCCATCCTGTTACCAGCTGTCTAAGTGAGTACTAACAAATTAAGAAGCAAGGCTGTTTCCTGAGATTCTGAAACATCAAATCCAAATTCATTTTGTTTTTTCATTTCTGCATAGTCGGGGACAGGTACATGTTGGCCTGATTTAGCTGGCAAATGGCTAGAGTTCTCATTCTCTCTCCTGAAGATAGAGAGAGATGCAGGCTTTGCTAGAGACAGCCTCACTGCCCTATGTTTGACCCTACAAAAAAAGGCAATGTTCTCAATGTACTGGACAACAGCAGATGAGAAAATGACATCTGACTCAAATTCTGTAGCCCAGAGTTGTTTAGCGAGATTATTCTGTGGAAAGTAACATATTTGGGGCTGGACGTGGTGGCTCACTCCTGTTATCCCAGCACTTCGGGAGGCCGAGGCGGGCGGGTCATCTGAGGTCAGAAGTTCGAGACCAGACTGGCCAACATGGTGAAACCCCGTCTCTACTAAAAATAAACAAATTAGCCGGGCATAGTGGAGGGTGCCCATAATCCCAGCTACTGAGGTGGCTGAGGTGGGAGGATCGTTTGAACCCAGGAAGCAGAAGTTGCAGTGAGCTGAGACTGCGCCAGTGTACTCCAGCCTGGGTGATAGAGCAAGACTCTCTCTCAAAAATAAATAAATAAATAAAAAGCCACATATTTGGGAGTCACAAAATTGCTACTTGGATTTATAAGAAAGAATCTAATTAAAGTTTAATGTGTAAGTCTATTTATAATGCTAATGATCTAATATTATTTGTAATATCCTAGAATTGCTCTTTGCTTTGTAAATTAATTAGGGACATTTCATCTTGAGGTATTGTGTGAAGCAGTAAATACAATATGAAAGAATTGGAAAAGTGATGGAGACAGAGCCAGGCAATTTCACTTTTGCAGCCCTGTTTGGTCCTTGGTCATTCCTCAAGCCTACCATCCATAGTCCTTTCCATATGAAGTAAATAATCAAGTGAGTCAATACTCTCATCCTATTTTTGTTCATTTTAATAGGAACCAGAGATTCTCAGATTCTTATACTAATGTATAGCTCTTCATCTGTAAAATATATTTCAGCATGTTGAAATTAAGCATGAAAAAAGTTAAGCATTTTATTTAAAGATCGGGTTTATCTGATTTAATATTACCGCCTAGATTCTATCTAAAAATCATGTGATGGCTTTTCAAAAGTCAATCGGACATGTGCCCGGTGGCATAGGGTGCAGCCTGTACTTTGTGCACTTTTAAAGTAAAAGGAGAGTCAAGCCTTTGGGAACATCCTTGGTTTGCTTTGTGTGGGGTTGTCGCACTCTGTAGCAATCAATCAATTATTCCTTAACTGACAGGGAAAATTGTGTATTACCCATAAAGTCACGTTTGGACATGAAAGTACAAGGTCTATATCTGTGTGTGCTTGCTCCATTTGCTCCTGAATGACAAAACCTGCCAGATTCTCCCTGTAGGCAGTTTGTACAAAGACATAAACTTTTGCAACTGTGTCAAAGAACTTAAAATGTAGACTGCTAAAATGGAAAGAAATCTGAAACGTTCAGATTCCAGAGAAACAATCGCTTCATTTTGTTGAGAATGAAGAAAATAAGACTCAAATATGGGACTGACTTGCCTATGGACACAGAAAAAGCCAGAAAGAAGTAGACTCAAACTAGGACCCAAGCATCCTCCCAGGCCGGTGCTCATTCTTAAATGTAGGCTTTGTAAATTGGCCAAGTCATGGCACAATATTGAAAGCCAATAAAAGACAAAAGATTTTTATATCCAGCAACATTTCACAGAAATATTATGATTCCACAGATATATCTCATTCCACATGAATAAAAAGTAGCATTGTTAAGGTACATTTGCCAAGAAACAACCTCAAAAGTGTCAATAAAGGACTTGAAGATAGATTAGAAATGTCTCTGATCATTTTTGTGGGGGAACTACCAGTTTGGTTATGATTCTCAGGATCAGGAGAGTTTTGTAAATCATAGAGCACTTTTTTTTTTTTTTGAGACAGCGTCTCCTTCTGTTGCCCAGGCTGGAGTCCAGTGGCGCGATCTCGGCTCACTGCAACATCTGCCTCCCAGGTTCAAGTGATTCTCATGCCTTAGCCTCCCGAGTAACTGGGATTACAGGTGCGTGCCACCGCGTCTGGCTAATTTTTCGTGTTTTTAGTAGAGATGGGGTTTCACCATGTTGGCCAAGCTGGTCTCAAACTCCTGACCTCAGGTGATCCTCCCACCTCGGCCTCCCAAAGTGCTGGGATTACAGGCGTGAGCCACCACACCCAGCCACTTCTTTAAATTAAAGTAAGTAACCTTTTTCTTTTCACTGGCATGCAGAGAAAGTATTGGGAGGGAGGTAGAGGAAGAATTATTCAATAAATGATACTGAACAAATGGCAAGTCATTTGGAGGGAAAATTGAGTTAGATTCTATTTGATGCCTTAAAGCAAAATAAACTCCAGATTATTTAAAGATTTAAATGTAAAAAAAGAAAAGAAAAAAACTAAAAGTACTATAAGAACTTAACGGTGAGTATTTTGTTTTTAAAATCTTGGAGTGGAGGATGCTTTTCCAAAGACAACATAAAAGGCAGACGCGATTGATAGGCGTGAATATATAAGTATGAAAAACACTTATAGACAGTGAAAACACCATGGTAAAGGTAAATTTCAAACTGGAGAAAACTCATTGTCACACATTAAAAAGGGTTATTATGTATAACACACAAAGAGCACTAACATATCAGTGACAAGTGAATATCTAAATAGAGAAGTAGGGAAACAAGATAAATAACAATTTACCAAAGATACCAAAATTTTCAGTCCAGTACACAAAAAGACAGTCAAATTTACTAATAATTAAAGACTTAGGGTGAAAAATGGGCTTTGGGGGGGCCTATCAGATAGCAATGATAGTTTGGTTTTTATTTTGAAATGCTTGTGTTTGGAAAGTGAGTATATTATTTGGGTCCTATTCCCATAGATGTCATCACTGTCATTTTATTTTCCATAAACAACCAGTTACCAGATTCACGGAAGCCCATTGTTGAGTGTTAAGCAAATCAAAGGCTGCGTTTATTTTTGCCAGGCAAATTCTCTATTCCCTCTGAGTTCTGTGATGTTGTGTATAGCTGAGTAGGAGATATTTTCGAAGTCTGGGCCTTCAGCTAATGTGCACTGTGCATGCCCATGGAGTGATGTGTACATTAGGGAATGAAGAGCTGGCATGAAATTGTGAAACTACTCCCACTGGTGTTATATTTGGACAGGCTGACATTAATCGTTCCACAATAATACCTGACACTTAAACACAGTTTGAAGGTAATCAGTTTCCTCAGAAATCAGCAAACCCTGTAATTTGAAACATCTTAGTGACCTTAGTCTATGTTTTTTTTGTTCAACTTTTTTATTATAAGATTTTTCAAACATACAGAAAGGTTGAAAGAATAGTACCATGAACACTCGTACATTCACCATTCCGATTCAATAATTAAAACCACGATATTTTAAATGCAGTGGAGGCTTCTTCCTAAACATCCTTCTAGAGCTAAACACATACAAATTTGTTTAGCTCTCACAGGAATGAGATAACATATATATGCACGATGGAATATCATTCACCCTTAAAGAAGGAAATCTTGCCATTTGTGACAATTTAGATGGACCTAGAGGATGTTAGGCTAAGTGAAATAAGCCAGACACAGGACAAATATTGCACGTCCTCACTTGTATGTGGAATCGATAATTCTGTAAAACACATAGAAGCAGAAAGTAGAATGCTGGTTACCAGGGGTGGAGGATGGGGGAAATGGAGAGATGTTGTTCTAGGGGTACAAAATTTCAGTTATGCAAGATCAATAAGTTCTGAAGATCTAAGGTATAGCATGGTGGCTATAGGTAATAATATCGTACCGCACTGTTGAAATTTGCTAAGAGGGTAGATACTAAGTGTTCTCATCCCCAAAATATAAAAGGTAACTATGTGAGGAGGTAGATATATTAACCAGCTTGATGGTAGTAATTATTTCATAATGTGTGTATACATATTTATATAGGATATATATATATACACACCAAGTCATCAAATTGTACACCTTAAATATATACAATAAAAAAGAAATGAGGGTCAGTGCAGTGGTTCACACCTGTAATCCCAGCACTTTGGGAGGCCAAGGCAGGTGGATTGCTTGAGGCCAGGAGTTCAAGACCAGCCTGAGCAACATAGCAAGACTTCGTTTCTACAAAAATTTAAAAAATTAGCCAGGTGTGGTGGCATGTGCCTGTAGTCCCAGCCACTTGGGAGGCTGAAGCAGAAGGATTTCTGGAGCCCTGGAGTTCAAGGCTGCAGTGAGCTATGATCAGATCACCACAGTACTCCAGCCTGGGTGACAGAGCAAGATCCTGTCTCAAAAAAAAAAAAAGGAATGAGGTAATGAGGTCACACTTTACATATTCTGTTGTTCTGAATATTTTTTAAATGTTTACTTAAAATATATTATAAAAGCAACACTAAATATTCCTCCACAACATCATGTTTAATGGCCGCGTAATATTTTCATAACCAATCCCCTATGATTAAACATTGGTGGTGATTCCAATTTCTTATTATGATGAAAAATTGAGATCAATGAACATAAATGCATCGTTTTCCCTTCAGGTGGTAATATCCCTGGGTAAATTTCTAGACTGGGATTGAAGAGTCAAATGACATGCACATTTTCTATTTTGCTAAGTCTACTTTTCAGACAAGATTAAAACGGCAGACAGCTCTAAATGTCTACATTTGAGATGTGATGACATCATTTAAATGCTATCATCAGACAATTAGTAGTTCTTTGTAAATAAAATTTCCAGATACCTAAAGCATACCTTGATACCAAATACTTTTTAGCTACTTAGGCTAAAACACGTCTGTAAAATGTACCACATATTCCTCTGACTTCTTAAACAGATGATACTTAATATCACTTAACAATTATTGCTTTTCTGGATGAAGATTCAAGTATTGTGATAAGTTTTTCTAGGCTATTTGTTCCCACACTCAGTGTCCCCAGATTCTGTATTCCATTCCTGGCACTATCCTTTCTAGTGTATGGAATACAACATCCCTCTCTTTTCTTTTTTCCCCTGCCACACTTGGATAATCTAATATCATATTGCAAGAACCAAGGAAAAAAACAAGATATCCAAACTTACTAAGTCATGATTTATATCCAATTCTAAGTCAATAGAATCTGACCTGAGGCCACTTTTGCTTCAGTGTCGCACATCATTTCTCAGAGTCCTTTCACACTGACTTTCTACTTGATACCTGGTTGAGATTGCTAAGAATCTGATCTGAAGATAATCAGGTGTTTCCACCACAGTGTGATAGATTCTTATTTATGTAAACTAATTTCAGTTAAGGCCAAGTCTACATAAAATTTGTATTATTTTTCTTGAGTCAGTTTTGTCCCCAAGCCTAGCCTCTCCAACAAAAAGAGGGAAATATTGGAAGCAGCAGTGCTCGCTCCAGAACAGACTTTTATTAAACTATTCCTTTCCAGTAATTGTTTCCTATTATATATTAAATAGCAAGTCCTACAGGTTTATTATGTAAAGCTGTAGTTTTGTACTTGAAACTGGCTTATAAACATAGTCTGCAGATCACATTTTATGGGAAGAAAAAAATATACCCATGTAGCAAGGAATTATCTGAACTAGCAGCATAGCTCTTACTTAAATTCACTTACACTCGAGCATGAGCTGGGTCTACATAATCAAAGTGAAGTGGAGAATTAGAGTAATTTGAGATAATTCAGACCAGAAAAGTCTACCCCAGAACCTTTCACCTAATTGCATCAATTATCTAATTGAAGGAAACCTTGGGGAATTGGGGCTTGAATCATTCTGATAATTGATTTAATTTTCATTTAGTTTTTGTATGAAAATACACCCACACACATTCTACCTTGAAGCTTTCTATTTAGTAACAGGCAAAAGCAGCCTCCATCTCTGGAACTGATATAATTTGTCACTTGTGGTTTCCTCATGTTGGCATATCCCAACCATGAGATTTCATTGGCATGGTCATAATACATCCCTGGAGGAAAGTTTCCATTTTCTACAACTTGAATTATGTAACTATGTATTAATTGTTTTTTGAAGTTGAGGAATGGAAAATTCCTACATTTCTCGAATTTGCGTGTCATCCTTGCGCAGGGGCCATGCTAATCTTCTCTGTATCATTCCAATTTTAGTATATGTGCTGCCGAAGCGAGCACTCCTACATTTCTCATGTAGATTTGTTCACCAATTCTTTTCTTTTTTAAAAAAATGATTTCTTGCTTTTTTGGCATATCTAACATTTTTCAGAAGAAGCTTGAAAAATTTTAGTTGGAGAGAAGAAGGACAGGGGAGATTTTCACTACTAAATTCTGCCAATTCAACAAGAAAGCATTAATATACGATATTCATACAGAACTCAAAAGATTCCACAAAGCACCCAATATACAACTCTCAATATTAACTAAGCCCTCCAAACTGGCAGTGAAGAGCCACGGTTAGTCCCTCGTTTCTTAAAAGAAAATCATCCCCCTTCTGCTTTCTTTCTATTCCTAGTTTGTTAAGTATTTTTATCATGAGAAAATACAGTTTTGTCTAAACTTTTTCTGTATATATTGAGTTGATCATGTGATTTTTATCTTTTGTTCTCTTAATATGGTGTGTTACACTGATTTCTGTATGTAGAAGTAACTGCATTCCTCGGATAAATCCCTTTTAGCCATGGTATATAATCCTTGGTATATACTGCTGGATTCATTTTACTAATATTTTGTTGAGGATTTTAGTATTTATATTGATATAAGACAGTGATTTTTAGTTTCTTTTCTTGTGATGTTTTTGTATGATTTTGGTGTCAGGGTTGTGATGGCCTCATTGAATGATTGGTAAGTGTTCCCTCCACTTTTATTGTTTGGAAGCATTTATAAAAATTTAGTGTTTTTTTTTAACATTATTTAGGATTGACCAGTGAAGCCATCTGGGTCCGGGCTTCTATTTTATTATGAATCCAACCTTTTTACTTATTATAGCCCTCTTCAGATTTTCTATTTCTTTATGAGTCAATTGTGCTTATTTGTGTCTCCCTAGGAATTTGTCTTTTTCATCTAGATTATCTAACTTGTTGACATGCAATTTTTCATAGTATCCCATTTTATCCCTTTTATTTCTGTAATAATAGGTAAGAATGACCCATCTTTCATTTCTGGCTTTAATAATGTGAGTCTTTTTTTCACCGTGTCAGTCTAGCTAAACATTTTCCAATTTTGTTTATCTGTTCAAAGAACCAACTTTTGATTTTGTTGATTTTTATCTATTGTTTTTCTATTTTCTATTTTCATTTATTTATACTCATCTTTATTTTTTTCTTCTTTCCTCTTGATTGGGGTTTAGTTTTCTTGTCTTCTTCCAATTTCTGAAAGTAGATAATTTCGTTTCTTTAAATTATATTAGCAAAATTTTCACCACAAGGGCTCTGAGGGTTATCTTCCTCAATTATTTTGGTAACTGGCTTATGTTTTTCTCCTCTTTCCTCTCTTCCTCCAGTACATATTTGATGACTTTGGCACTGATATCCTATCCTCAGCTCCACTAAGCCCCAAATCCATGCTACCTTAACCACCCACCACACTGCTCCCTCTCTGAATCCCAACTCCATGAAGAAATGCTCCTCTGGTAAGATGTTGCACTTAGTTTTCCTCCATTAAGCACAACTTCCATTCCTGCCTCTAACCCCCATTTCCCAACCACACTAGACTGGCCTTTCACCTTCTACTTACTTTGTCTTTTTTTCTGTTCACAAAGTCCCATAACATTCTTCTGCTTATAATTAATTCTATGTAGCCTGGACTCCATTAATTACCATTTTAGTTCTTTGCTATTCCTTACTATTCTGCTGTGCTTGACTCTTTTCCCAAATTAGCCCCATTGCTCTCTGTCTACTACTCCTGTTTCCTGGAGGCAGATTATGATTGGTTGTAAGAAAGCATGAATGCATTCTAATTTGGATCAATTATTCCTTCCGAAGAATAACGACTGTTACCTGTCTAACAAGTCACTAGTATGGTGCCTGGCACATATTTGAGACACTATGAATGTGACTTCCTTCCCTGTTCCTTCTTATTCTTTCTCTTGTTGACTCTTGTCCACATACTCTTTAATTGCTATTTCTAATCTTTTCCATGCAACTCATGTCTCACATGTTCTGCCCACTAACCTCTCTCATTCACTTACTTGTCCTTCTCTGTTCCTAAGAAGATAGCAGCAATGCAACATGAGTTTTTTAACCTATCCCCTCAATACCTATGCCCACCTTCTAAGGCCTTTCCTTATATCTAAAGGATATCAATCCTGCCCTCTCAGTACAGTATTACATTTCCTTCAGTTCACTGACAAACTCCTAGATTGACTGGTTAGCAACAGTTCCATTATGGAGTGGTAGTTTCACAAGGCCTAAATGTAGGTTGGTGTAAAAGTTCATGTGGTGAAAGGAAGTGGTCTCTGCCTCTATTGTCTTTTCTTTGCATCATCTACATGCTTGCCATATAATAGACATTTAATAAATATTTATTGAGCAAATTAATGTACTACACATTATGTCACTGGTTTCGTGTACTTTTGACACTTCTGTGATGTTTCCAAGCATCACATCATTTTCCTCATCATTTGGGAGATCAGAATGTGGAAATTCCCCCTCCTTTTTCCTCAACAACCACCCTCATGCTACACCTGTAACTTAAAGCTCTTTATGCAAAAACAGACGTGTCTGATTCCACGTAGTGAACAGAAGATTACATATAGATTAAAAATCAAAAGAAAATGAACTCTGCTCCAGTGTTAGAAAATACAGCCAAGGATGGATAAAACCAGAATATCAGGAATGATGACACAATGCAGTGGCAAATGTTTGAAGAATGGAATAAGGTGCTAGCATTCCTTTCCTGAGATAAAGGTAAATGGATAGTTGCTCAGGAAGTCTTCTATGTACTTTATCACAAACTAGATGAAGTATGCTGTGTGAGTTTTTTAGAAGAGTCTTCAAGAAAACTTTAGATGATTAATGTAAATATCTTACAGCCATGGATAGCAGAATAAACCTTTTTCTGAATGATATAACAAAATCTTTCTGGTAAAGAAAAGCATGTAAGATATTTCCTTTTGCTTCTGGGAACCAAGAAGCAAGAAGGAAGAAATGGTTTAGACACTGAAATGTTAAAATTTAGGAGACATTTCCATGGCCTTGTGAGAGCTGCAGATTTGAACTTGGAAGGCAGCTTAATGGACTAGAAAGAACATGAGTGTCAGGGCTGGACGAGGCATTTAATTCTGGCTTTGCCGTTTAGGCTTTTACCTTGAGCACATTCTGAGGAAGAACAAAAAAAAGGTGCCTCTTGGTGACTTACAGGAGCACAGTTTCATGGCCTATAATAATGGAGGTGGCCTGAGATGATTTCTTGTTTAGATAGGAAAAGAATGAGGTTTGTGCTGAGTGAGCGCAATGACCTACGTCAAAGCAAACTATTTAGAACCAATTTGGTGGTATCCAGTACTACTTCAGAGATCACAAACCAGTTCCATTACTGCTTGATAGAATCAAAGATGTTCAGTGGCATCAGAAAGGGAGTGTAAGAGATTTTATATCTATGCATTCACAAGGACTTCTAAAAGCCTCTGGGCCTTTCCAGCAGCTCTCACTGGGTGATGCAATTAAAATCTGTGTGAATTAAAAAAAATAAAATTCTTTAAAACTACTCCTCTCAAAATGTTGACAGTAAATGTTTTATCACCCTTGACTCCCTCTTGCTATGTTTTGCTAAGGTCCTTAAACCTTGTTTTCCACACTGTTAGGTTGTAGAGAGTCATTTCTGCTTGCCTTTGACGTGCATAGTGAGGTAACCACTATGTGCATAGTGAGGTGACCACTATTCAAAGGCAAGCAGAATAATAAGCATACAATAAAAGAGCTTCATAAAGAATCAGGTCTTGGCCGGGCATGATAGTTTATGCCTGTAATCTCAGTGCTTTGGGAGGCTGAGACAGGAGGATCACTTGAGCCCAGGAGCTCAAGACCAGCTGACAACATAGCAAGACTCTCTAAAACAAGCTGAAAAAAAATTAGCCTGGCATGGTGATGCATGCCTGTAGTCCCAAATATACTCCGGAGGCTGAAGTAGGAGGATCCCTTGAGCCCAGAAGTTCAAGGTTACAATGAGCTAAATTTCACCACTGCACTCCAGCCTGGGTGACAGAGTGTGACCCTGTCTCAAAAAATTTTTTAATTTAATTTAAATTTTAAAAAGAACCAGAACTTGACTTCTACCCAAGCTTCTGTGACCACATTCACCAAAATATCAAATAAAAATCAGGTAAGCTATATGACAGAGGTCTTGTGTGCTGCTTCTGAGTGTGACAAGTGAGGGATGCAACTTGTACATGGAAATGTTTGAACTTGGGGGCCATTCCCATGATATATAGACACAGATAACAGGGGTTTAAAATCCAGAGTCAGTTTTCTATGGTAGCAGAGAGTAAGGCCATGTGGACAGAGCCAGACATTGGAGCCACTGAGGCTTGGGTTTGAATTCTAGCACTCCTACATACTAGCTGAGTTATCTGTGCTTTAATTCCTTCATCTATCCACATGGACATATTGCTACATAACTCCCAGGTTTGTTTTTGGGACTAAATAATTTGATATTTATAAAGGGCCTGCCCTGTAATAAGTGCGCCATAATTATTAGTTTATGTGTTCACTCATGTATTCATTCGATAAATATTTATCGAGCACTTGCTGTGTGTGGCAATCCCTGTACTAGGCATTGAAACTCAGACAAATGAGATACAGTGTCTGTTCTTAAGGAGGTCACAATGAAGACAAGGAGACCAAGAAATGGACAATTTAGTTACAGTGTGGAAAATACCACAATATAAATCTGTGCATATGCTGTTAGGAAGGAACAAAAGAGAGATTAGGGCAGGCTTCCCAAAGCAGGTGATGAGCCTTAATGGTTAATTGGGAGCTCTTCCAAGTTAAGAAGAGGAGAAAGGCATTCCATAGATAGAAGTAACATGAGCAAAGCCTCAGGGGTGAGAAAGGTGAGAAACAACATAGTACGTGCAGGAGACTACCAGCATTTGGGTATTGCCAAAACATAGTATATGAGGGAGGGGGTTGCCGGAGGTGAGAATGGGGATACGGGCAGGGAAGGTATTGGCAGGCCCTCTTTAATCTTCTCCTCCATCCTTTCTTGGAAAATTCAGAACATGTAATTAACAGTAGTTATCGCCAGAGGAGCAGAAGGCTATTCCTCTCCTGACTGTTTTTATGGTACATCCGGTAAATAGAAGGGTCATTTTGAGACCACCTACCCGCATTGCCACTTGGCAATCATTAGTACCAGAATGTGTGGAAGAAGAAAACGATTATTTTGTTTTTTTTTCTCTCTCTCTCGGGCAAGGGCAGAAGATTTAAAAGCTGTGAAGTTAAGCTCTCATCAAAGTAGAACTTAGGTAATTAAAAGTGTGGACTCTGGATTCAGACAGACCTGCATTTTAAATTTGCCTTACTATATGTCTTATTACCTCGAGATAGTTATTTAAACCTCCAGGCCTTAGTTTTTCCAGCTGTAAAATGAGTTTAATGAAATGATGCATGTAAAGCAATTAGCACAGTGGTAGGCACATACAAATGCACTATATCAACGTGCTATTGCAATTGTCTGAACACAGTTGGCCAAGATTGTCATAGAAAAGCAATGAGCCTTGAATTTGGACTGGTTATTCCAGTGATGATTTTCAAGTCTTCCTCTATCACCATTGCTTTGACTTCATACCAGTTGAGCTTGACTTGACTACACTTTAGGAGGGTCCCCAAGCTTCTGTATTGTTACACCTGTGGCCATAACAACTAGGAATATAACAGACTGTTAACCTGAAAATGGAAAAAGCTATGTTTTTCTTCCTTCTTCTCCAGGCAAGTTCATGTTAAGGGAAGAACATCCAGGGAAACACAGAAATTAGCCTATGCATTATCAAGCAGATAATGGTCTTATTTTTAAGACAATGTACCTGCATAAGATACTAAAATGTACCAGTATGACTAATTATCTAATTAGAAGGCAATTTGAAGAATTCATGTTTTGTATAAACTTACTTTGAATTTTAAATTCAACTTCACAAATGGTATTGAGGAAAAATTTTACTTAATTAAGCCTATGTAGCATACTCATTTACAATCTCTTTAAATTCAATTAAATTTAGAAAAGAGTGTTAAAAACTATGGCTAAGAACCCACTGGCAAAATGCTGAACATACAGCTACTATATGAGCCAGCAATTCCAATCCTAAATATGTACCCAAGATAAATGAAAACACATATCCACACAAAAGCTTGTAAAGGAATGTTCATAGCAGCATTATTCAAAATAGAATTTCAACTGAAATGCCCATTAGTTGATGAATGGATAAACAAAATGTGGTATAATCATACAATGGAATATTATTCACCCATAAAAAGGAATGAAATGCTGATCCATGCTGCAACATGGATGAACCTTGAAGACATTATGCCATGTAAAAGAAGCCAGACAAAGAATGCCACATAATACATCATTCCATTTATATTAAATATCCAGAATAGGTAAATCTACAGAGACAGAATGTAGATTAGTAATTGCCAACGGTTGTGAGGAGAGGAGAGAGGGAAGTTAGTTCTTAAAGGGTATAGGGTTTCTTTTCGGGTGATTAAAATATTCTAAAATTAGATAGTGGTGATGATTGCACAACTCAATGAGTACACTAAAAATAATTGAATTATACTCTGTAAATGGGTGAAATGTACAGTGTGTATTCAGTGTTTATTGTTGAGATATAATATCTCAATGAAGTTGTTAAAAATTTCTCATTGGCACGCTCCCTATCTTGGAATTTAGAATGTTTGTTTCACTTCTGAACAACCCCCTTCTCCACTACTGCTGCTTACAGTGTATGGTGAAATGGTTAAGCCTGTCAATGGAAGTGGAAAGGCTAATCATTGTGATTACATATTTGTAAACAGTAAAATAATTCCTTTGCTTTATGTTTAAAAGACTTTCAGAGTAAGTTTCCCGCTGTTTGTCCTTAGCTAGATTGATTAATTTCATTTCCTGAGTGCTAGCTCACCCCAAGTGCCCCCTGTCCAATTTATACCTTTGCCTAGATAAGTTGCCACAGCCTACCATTACTTCCACAATCAAGTATTAATGACGCTTTCCCTCTCTTGAAAAGCTGAGGAAGTTCAAACTGCTGTTAATTAAAACTGTAATCATTTCCTAAATAGGCATAAATAAAAGGGATGTTCTTGTTGTTAAAGTAGAAGCTAGGAGTCTAAATTATCTGTTGCAAGTAAGCACTCGACATTTCTACATGGGGATTAAAAAATAAAAAGATTTTTCTCACATAGCTAGATTTAACAAAAGGATACCAGATCAGGTTAGCACTGAAAGCATATGAATATGGTAAATGAAATGGAAAAGGTTCATTCATGGCTCCTTTACGTGTCAAATTAAACAAGGTCATGATCACTGAAAGTTTTCTTCTCCCTTTTTGTGAAAAGAATACATTTTGGTGTTATGTAGGACATGACTTAACAGTTCACAGCTAAGGAGTAAATAATTACAGGAAGGCAATGAAGTGAAAGCTGTCTAATGGCCATATCTTGTATTCTGCATCAGATGATTAAACAGCAAAATCTTAATTTTAATTAACTTCTACAGGATAGCAATATATTATACATTATCCCATATATTTGCTTGAACTGGAATAGCTGCCTCTGTTATCTCCAGATAAAATCTAATAAAATTATTTTAAGAAAGAGATTTTCATGGGCACTGCATTCAAGAATAAAGATATGTTTGGGGCAGAGGGAAGAGCAGCTCATTTCTTACCCCCATGAGTTAGTAGTTGTCAGTCTACCACCATTAGGCTATAATATTCACATGCTAAGACAGGCCAGAGCCTAAGATGAGACAACAGTTTGTAACTCACATCTGAGAGAATCTTCGGGATCTGGAAAGAAACTCACACAGCTCCAAAACATCTTAAGAACTACAATACCTTCTAGCAATTCTCAAAATTGGGTCTTTTAAAGGATGTTTTGAACACAGAGATGGGGTGAGGGTTAATCAAGGGAACCTTATAAGGAAGTAGTGCTTTGGAGTGTGGGAGACCAAAGTCCTTATTTCAATGAAACAGCAGAGTCAATAGGAGGATTCTAGAGAGATTCATGCTGCTTCTACTTTTGTGATTGGATCTCTCTCCCACTAGAATGTGGGCTCCTGTCAAGTCCATTTGTTTGGTTCATTGCTGACTTCCTCAGTATATAGTGCATAGTAATTGCTCTGTAGATTCTTCTGACCTGTAATGCATCAGCACCAAAGAAGTTTGAGAAGGGCTAGGAGTCAGGAAATTTGTGCTGTGAGTGCCCTTGAGTAGTTCCTTTGTGACTCAAGGAAGGTGGAGGAGTGAGCCCAGTGATGGCACCATATCAGTGGTTTCCAACCCTGTGTGCATACCTAAAATCACCCGAAAAGCTTTTAAAATGCAGATGCCAGGGCCTTACCCGTCCCTCAACACACACACTGGAAATCTGATTTAATTGCTCTGGAGTGGGGCTGGCCATAGGTGTTTGTGTGTGTGTGTGTGTGTGTGTGTGTGTGTGTGTGTGTGTGTGTTTTAACTAAACCTCCAGTTGATTCTAGTGTATGGCCAAGGTTAAGAGCCACTGCAAGATAGGCATATTTGAGGAATTCAATCCACTGATGATTGTGGGTCCTACATGTTGGTATACCAGAGAGTTATCTTTTTGTTTAAAATATGGTTTCTTTGGGCCCACGCCAAGAGATCCTGAATTGGTAGTTTGGCAATATGCATGAACCAAGAATCTGCATTTGTAATAAGCGCATGATTCTAATGCAATAGGTCTGAAGACCACACTATCAAAAACAATACCAAAGAGCCACTACCTTTGCCATACGAAAGCATTTGGGTAAATTTTGAGACAAGAAATCAGGTAAATGGCTTGGAAGTCTGTTCTTATAATGAAGTGGAACTGTTTCCTTCCTTAAGCCATTAAACACAGGAGGAGGATTGATTTCTCTAATAAGTAGTTCAAAGGTACCAAATTTTCACTGCCTGGGCATTGCTTATCTCAAAACTAATTTGAAATGCAGGCTGGAAACAGCCACTTGTTCCTTCTGCAGTGCCATTGGTCCCATTAAGCCAATCATCTCACACATTTTTGATCCAGTGGACATTACAGTAAACACGTTTTTTTCCTTCCCACCCAGTAGCCTTGCATGAAGTGCAAGAGAACGGTATTCTCATTTTGAAAGATGGAGAGATTGAAGCAGAAACTGACCCCAACGCAGTGTCTAGATTAGATTGGGAAAAATCAAAACCCTGATTTGATCTGTGTCAAAAGCACTTTAACATCCCTGACCTAATTTCATCCTTACTAATCCCTTTATGAGGCAAGGCAGGGGCAGGTGTCATTTTCTTCAGAGCTGACTTTATCCATGGGAGAAGCAGGCAAGCAACTATTGATGGGACCTGAAGGGCACCTGAAAACCCCACTGCCGATAGGCCTCCCCCATCTTTGATGGCTCAGGTTCCATCTTGAGCAGTGATTCCTTAGGGCTAAGTTTTGTCTTCCCTATGGGTCTTTCAACATGCAGATACTCTAGTAATGGGTTGCATGACATTGGATATATTTAGCAGGTTACCTCTTCTTTGCTAGGGGAGAGAAGAAGGAGGGGGAGAGCACTGAGAAACAAGGAAAAGGGGATCATTACTCAAAATGTCAAGAACCCGAAAAGAGGTAATTATGGGAGGAGGATGTTTTCAATCAGATTCACCTATTTTCCATGTTGCCTGGAGCAGGCCCTGGTCCCCAAGAGATAAGTGAAGTTGTTAAGGGACTTTGCCATGTTTCTTAGAGATGTATTCAGGAATATGTTCCTCATTAATCACAAAAATATCAACACTGAAGGGAAATAAATTGTCTTAGAATTAAGATATCATCTACCTAAATGACCTTCTCTTTTAAATGTTGACAATTGAAGAAGAATCTAGTATTTCAGTACTAAATCAGTCTGGGTGATATTGAATTACACTCTTAACATAGGGAAGAAGTCCTCTTATTTTCCTCTTTGGTAGAGGAAAACGTTTCTCTCTAACTTCTCCCCACCCTGGGTTAATTTGAGGATTCAGTCCATCTTTGCCTTACAGACTCTTTTCTCCTTATCTCTGTGGCTTGTATTAATACATTCTTTGAAATGAAGAGAAGGTGGTCAGGATCTAACTTTAAAGGTGGTAGATAGAAGTTGGATAGGACCCAGCAGAAAAATCTAGACTTATAATCCAGAGCTCAGGCAGGCTCCAGAATGTGGAAAAATCGAAATATGGTTACCTCACTGTGGAATCTACTTTATGGGGGATGTTGACATGGAGATATGAGTCCGCATGGCTAGTTCAAAGCAAACTACTAGGCAATGTGTGCTCTTCACAGAGTTCAATGTAGAGCCCAGGACCCAAAAGTTACATGCAGGGTAACTGGGTGGTCAAGGTCAGACAAGAACTGTCCTTATAGATGAAAGGATGTCACAGGCAGGCAAATGCCTTGCTGCGACCAACAGAGATAAGATTCAAAGCCAAAGATAAGTGGGTAAACAGTCATGTTAGCTGTCTATAGATATTAGTGGCTGGCACCTTGAACCTGAGACACAAATGACAAAAACACAGTGCTTGTGGAGTTGGGTCATAAGGGAACAGCGGGAAGCCACTGACTCAAGACTGATCCACAGGACCACTGAAGACCTGGGTTCTTGGTCCCAGCTGTGCCATGAGCTTATAGTGCAGATGCCAGGAAATTCACTCATTTATAAAATAAAGAGGCTAAGATACATCAGTTGTTTTAACCATGATATGGAACTGGTGTACTGCAATGATCTCTTATCATTTGTCACTCACAGTAAGGAAGTGTTCATGACCTTGGCCACACTCAGGGAAATGTGTCCTGCACAGAATTATCATCTAATGTGTGATTGTCAAGGGAAAGGTTTGATAATTACTAATCTAAAGCACTGTTTCTCCAATTTTAATGTGTGTACAAATCATCTGGGAATTTTGTTAAAATGAAGATCCAGATTCAGTAGATCTGATAAGGAGCCTGAGGCTCTGCATTTCCAATGAGCTCCAGGTGATGTCGGTGCTGCTGGTCTATGGACCACGCTATGAGCATCAAGGTTCTTACAGGGTGTCTTATCAGCTCTGAAATTCTATGATCCCATGTGTAACTTCTCACTCTCTTCCAATCAGCCCCTCTCCCCACTCTAGGTCAAGATTGGCCCCAGATATGGGGCCTGTAGGAAAATCAGAGTCTCCTGATGAGGCCAAGTAGGAAAATCAGAAACTAAGAAGACTGTTGCCCCATTCTGAACCCATATGCTAACTTCAGTTGCTTGTGTGCTGTATGCCAGTAGTCCTGATCTGGGATCTATTATGCTACCAGCTCTTGGCTTTAGTAGAACTCTATGCCACATCAAATTATGGGCAGGATTGGCAGCAAGATCCTCTCTAGGATTCCATGGCATCTTAGAGTGGGGTAATCCATTTTCATTGGTGAGGTAGGCCCATAAAGACAGAGAAAGAGACACTATTGGGAGGAAAATGTGGTTAATCCATGTGAGACAATTTCCCAAGACTTCTAGAATTAAAATATCCATCTCACTTTTACCTTTTTGCTTTCATGAATAACTACCTTCCACTTTAGATGGTGAATGCTCCTTGTTCATCACTATATACCTACGGCCTAGCACAGTATCTAGCGCAGAGCAGTGTTCAGTAAACATTTGTTGAATGAATGACTGACTGACTGACTGAATGAATGAATGAATGAATGAGTCAGTCAAGCAACTGGAGCTGCAGTTTGCTTAAAGGAGACTTCTTGGGGAATTCAGCCAGAGGAGTAACAGAAGTAGCAGGAGCCAGAGAGCGAGGAAGCATGCACTCATCCAGTCATAATTATCTAAAGTGCCCCTGCCCTTGCACTCCCCTTTGTTGTTCAGTAATACACAACAGGATGCACCTGCCCAGATATGGAAACTCTAGCTGGGTAGATAGGAAAGCTGATACAAAGCCCCTGTTAATTAAAAAGCATTTGCAACTGGAATTGTCTTCTGGCTAACACAAAGTGCCCTGCCTCCTGATGCATTTAATGTCTACATGCTTTGAGAATATACAATGAACAGTCTCAGGATTATCTCCTAATCCTGACCCCAGCAAAGGAAAAAAGATCTATCGAAAGTCACCCACTTTGTTATTTATGATGTCAAAGCCAAAAATTAAATTGATGAACAGCCAGATGGCCAAGGAAATAAAGTATGTTTTTCTATGGGTTTGCGAATGACAATGAAGTTTAAGGATTTTTTTGTTGTTGTTGTTTGATTTTGTTTTGCTCTAATTTTATCTGATTTTTTTTCTCCTACTTTTGTCTGAATTTCTAGCCAAATAATAGCACCAATGTTTATGCTAGGACTTTTGGAATGATCTACTCAACCAATTTACATTAAGCTTTGCAAAGTTTAAGGGAATTTCCAATTCAAAAAGAGGATATTAATTAAATCAATGGGATGATTGAAGAGAAGGTGAGTGAGGAAAAAGTGGCAGTGGGGAGAGAATTCTCACCCCTCTTACCTAGAAGTCATCTAGGTAGGCCACCTTACCTATCTGCTATGCTTGTTAACTAGGACCTCTCTGGCCCCACTAAGCAGATTTACCACCAGGAGATTAAATACAATGTGTCACGGCCAATCCAAATCCATTCATTCTGCAGTTGCATTTTCAAATTAGCCTAGGAAAATCTCCCCTGTTGAAATATTGGGACAGATAAGAACTGGTCTGTTTGGCTTAAAGAAGGACTGTTTAGTTGCCTCCTCATCACTCTAAATGACCTGGCCCTCAAATTGGGCAGACTGGGGTGCAAAAAGACCAGAGAAGCCAGCGAGTATTTTGTGAGCTTTCAATTGAGAGATCAGTTGTGCTCCCCTGTGACCAAAGACTGAACTGCACCACAGAAGGGCAGACCCAGAGCAGAGGTTCTTTTTGCTGTAGCCTCACCATAATTACTGTGTGGCTGCTTTGTTTTCCAGGGCAAAGGGGAAAGGCGAGGATATTTAGAAGAGATTTAGGGGAAAACTAAATTCTGCTTCCAGTATTCCTAATTTTCCCTTTGAAAATTTTCCCTTTGAAAATTAGCAACTCTTTAGTAAAACCCTTGCTAGGGCTCCATTAAAGTTTATGTGTGACAAAGAGTAGCTACTAATGGCCTTTAATGATGAGTAGGTGGATTGCTCAGAATATTACTTATTTAATGAAAAGTAATGGCTGTCTCACTGAAGCGAGGAGAGTAATGCTAAGTGGCCTCTTCACATGTATGTTCCTTTTAGCGCTAGCCTTTGTCAGGGGATACACACTCGAGAGATTCTAAACAAAAAGGGCTCATCCCCACCTGGTAACAACCACAACAAAACACACCCAGAATTTGCTTTCAGTACATTTTCCAAATGCTCCATGGTGCTTCCAACTAATTCTCAACCTCTTTGTGGTTCTAAAGATTGGAGACCACTGATCCAATGGAAACGGACCAGAGAGTAAGAAAGTCTAATTTTTTCCCCTCTGAACCAAATCTCCACTAAGTAGCAAGATGATGTCAACGATGACATCTGTATCTTCATTTGGAAAATGAGAGGCTTGGGCTTGAGGGCCTTAAGGGCCAGTCCTTGCACCTCTGGTTTTCAGTGCTCCCGAGTTTCTGTTCAGTGTGAAAATGGAAAGGTGATATCACTGAAGCACACACTTGAAACATAATATTGGTTGGTTGATGAAAAGAAAAAAACACTTTTCTGGCTTGCTGGCTTCTGGATTTATTCAGCTTGCCAGAGGGTGGGAATAGCACCCTATATCTCTCCTTGCCCAAAAAGCACTTGAGAGCTGTTACCTTTCCATTATCTTTTAACAGATTACTCTTTAATTCATAATACAATTTTTCCCATTTTGTGGTGTGTGGAGCCTTTGCCAGGATTTTTTAATTAGTTCATGTTATAATCAGTAAGTTACAACAGAGCTAGACTTTCTTAGACTTATGTCTCATCTTTTCAACCCAGTGACCACAATCACAACAACAACATGACGAGGACTTACTGAATGCTTGCCATGTGCCATGTGCTGTGCTAAATACTTTATACGCATTATCTAATTGAACACTAATGCTGTCTCATAGGGATAGGTATGATTAATCCCCATTTAACAGATGAGTAAGCAGCCTCTGAGAAAGCAGAAACATGAACAAGGTAATACAGTGTGTAAGGGGTTAAACCAGGACTTGAATCCAAAGTCTGACTGACTCCAAAGTCCATGCTCTTTCTACATTAATCCATGATCATGATAACCAGGCTCACGAGCCTGGGCCAGATAGCTTGGGAACTACTCTGCCACAATTCAAGGATAAGTGAATCCTTGTGAATTCTAAAATTATAAAATAAATTTTAAAACCTAGTACTGCGACTAAACTGAATATGGATTTATGAAGAAAGTATACTTGTCTTTTTTGGAAAGTCATTGTCAAAATGACTCTGTTTGCCTGGAGAGTTAACCTGGGAGAATCACTTTTCTTTCAGACATAGGCGATCATGCTCTCCTACAAACACCTTCACTTCTCAACTCAACATCACACTCTTTTCTTTTTTCTTTCAGCAAATGGCTGCTGTGGTATTATTGTATTTATTAGCTTTGCTTCATTGTGATACTAAGTTACCATAAATATTATAATACTATTAATTCTACTTTACAGTACAATAAAACAAACCAGTAATCCTACAAGAGAAACTATAACAAGCAAACAAACATGTTAGGAATGCATGTAATAAATAAGGGAATGTAGATTCCAACAAAAAAACTAAAATAAGGTGCCCCTTCTCTATTTGGGAAACGCCTATGTATTCTGTAGGAACCAACTCACACAAGTCTGCCTACATTCTAGAAAAACAGGTAAGCTCATCTATTGAATCCATTCCTCGTTTTTATTCCTATGGAAATGTATACTCACCTCTGTCATCACAGCACTTACCACATTCTTTTCTCCTTATCTACCCCAGGAGATTGTGAATTTCTCCAAGGCAGTGCCCATATTTTATTCATCTCAGTGTGTCCACAGCACCTAGCATGATGCCTAACTCATTAGGAGCTCAATAAACATATACTGAGTAAATGCACCATTTATGCACATTATTCAATAAAAAATTAATTTTAGATTGCTGTGAAGGGAAACCCATCAGCTACTGGTGTCATTACATAATACAGTCCACCCTCCATATCTGTGGGGTCTGCATCCATAGATGCAACCAACTGCAGATACAAAATAAAATATTCAGAAAATGCTGGGTGCGGTGACTCACGCATGTAATCCCAGCACTTTGGGAGGCCAAGGCAGGTGGTTCACTTGAGGTCAGGAGTTCGAGACCAGCCTGGCCAACATGGCAAAACCCTGTCTCTACTGAAAATACAAAAATTAGCCGGGCGTGATGGTGGGCACCTGTAATCCCAGCTACTCTAAGGGCTGAGGCATAAGAATAGCTTGAACCTGAGAGGCGGAGGTTGCGGTGAGCCAAGATCGCACCACTGCACTCCAGTCTGAGTGAGACTCCATCAAAAAAAATTCAAAAAATTAAAAATAACAATACAACAATAAAAATAATACAAATTGACAAGCAATACAGTATCACAATATTGGCCAGGAGCGGCAGCTCACACCTGTAATCTCGGCATTTTAGAAGGTTGAGATGGGCAAATTGCTTGAGCCCAGGAGTTCAAGACCAGCCTGGGTAACATGGTAAAAGCCCATCTCTACAAAAAATACAAAAATTAGCCAGGCATGGTGGTGCACACCTGTAGTTCCAGCTACCAGGAGGCTGAGGTAGGAGGATAGCCTGAGTCTGGGAGGAAGAGGTTGCAGTGAGCTGTGATCATGCCACTGCACCCCAGCCTGGAAACAGAGCAAGAACTTTTACAAAAAAAAAAAAAAGCGATTTACATAACATTTATAGTGTATTCGGTGTTATACGTAATCTAGAGAGGATTTAAAGTATACAACAGGGTGTGTGTATTTGTAGGTCACGTGCAAATACTGTGCCATTTCATATAAAGAGCTTGAGCATCTGCAGGTTTTGGTATTGACAGGTGGCCTGGAACCAATGCTCCTGCAGATACTGAGGGGCGACTGTACAATGGTATGACACTTTTAGGGCTCAACTTGTATCAAAAGTCATAAAATGTTACCAGCCTCATACTCAGTAAACTCACCTCTATAAATTTATCTTCAGGCAATAATTCAAAAAAAAATGGATATAAGAACAAATACATCTATAATATTATAATGAGAAGAATATTGAAATCACTTAAAACGTCCAACAATAGTGAAATTATCAAGCACATTATATCAGCTTGGTGGAATAGAAAGCCAACATTGAAATTCTAGACAAGAAATTTTGTAACAATGTGGAGTGTTTATGAAACACTGGAAGGTTTCAAAAGAAGAATGCAACGTTGTCTATTTATTATGATTACAACGACATAAATTTTCTAAGGATATAAATAATGTTTGGAAGAAGATGAAGGGAAAGGAAAATAGTTGTACTAAAGGTTAACAATATTGTCTTTTAAAAAATGTCCTTTAATGGGGTTATAACATTATTTTAATACATTTCTTAAAACTAAGTTAAAAGTGGGCCCTGTTTTAAAAACAGATTACATACCTGACATTCATCTATAAGTCAGATGTCTAGTACACCAAAATATTATGCAGGATGGTTGTGCGATTTCAAAATATTCTACTGGAGTTAACCAAATTATAACTGCAACGCTGTGAGTTTTCAGTATAAAAGTAGTATAAAACTACATTGTTGGAATAAAATTGAAAAAATGAGACTTTTGTGCTTCTTTTGAATGCCTGTGGTACTTAAGGAAAAGCAGGTTTAATTAGAGGAAGATGAGAAAGGTAGGCAGGTACCTTTGTTGAGATTCTGAAGGGATCTCTGGACAGTTTCAAGGACTTCAGCAGATTAGGGCACTGGTTCATTGTCTAATTTCATGTTGTAATTTATGAATTTCTCCTTGATTTGAGTGCATTGCTAGCATTACTCTTAGGCATTTTTGATTAGGGTCATTTTTTTTTCTTCTTGACACACGAATGAGATGACTGTGGAGGGAGACAGAAAATAAACTTTACTGAGACAAAATTATAATTGAAGCAGAAAAAAAGGACTAAAAGATGGTTGAAGCAGATGCGCCGAAAAATGTAATAAAGAGGCTGAAATAAAATGTATAAATGAAGACAAGAGTGAAACTCTGTGTAAAAAAAATTGAAGACAAAGCCAAGTTTACTGCTGGTAACACAGCAGAGTAAGTATCTTGACTGACCCTTCTGCCTTAAAAAAAAAAATGTTGAATGAAATCTTCAAAAGATCTTAAGAGCTGCAAAGAGCAAGCAAAAGAGTTAGTAATTTCCAGGCCAAAATGTAAGTCAAAACTGAAACCCAGGGATTTAGCGGAGCATTAATAGTACTTCTGAACTAAAGGTATTTACTATACCTGGGGAATCACAATTTGAATTTTCATGGCCTCCTGAGCTATGGGTGATGGAAGATTAAGTTCAGCACTATTCAAAGTAAAAAGTCTAATATTGATTATATAATTATCATGCCTTGTAGGCCTAAAAGAACAGAATACAAACAAAAATCATCGCAAGTATACCTATCTCTCTATCACAGGAGAAGAGCAAATGTATTTGGTGTTCTAAGATTTAATAGTTCTCCAGGAGAGTAAGAATATGATCAAAATATTTTTGATAAGTTAAGCATGCATGTTGCCATTTCAAAAATACCCATTAAAAGATTAGACACAAAGTCCATAACTTCCAAATTAGGAGAGAGGAAAATGGAATGATAAAATAAATTAAATCCTTCTAAAATAATGAAGAAACATGGAACAGAGAGTACAAATAGAAACAGAATGGCTGAGACAAATGAAAAGCAAAAAATAATTTGATAGATATAAATCCAAATAGATCATTAGTTATATCAAATGTAAGTGGACTAAAAGCTCCAGGTAATAAGAAAGATGTTCTGACTAGATTAGTAAAAAGACCAACTAAATGTTGTTTATAAGAGATACACCAGAAAGATAAAAATACAGAAAGATTGAAAGTAAAAATACGGAAATAATGCATGCCATGAACATGCTAAAGAAAAACTGAAATTACCTAGGTTAACATCTCTTAAAATAAACGTTGAGACACAAATGATTTCTAAAGATGAAGGCAATCACTTTGAAATAACAATAAGCTTAAATCACAAAAATGATATGATGATTATAAGTTTTTATCTCCCAACACTATAGCCTCAAAAAAGGTATAAGCAAATGGCCTATAAAAAGAAATAAAGGCCGAGCGTGGTGGTTCATGCCTGTAATCCCAGCATTTTGGGAAGCTGACAGGGGAGGCCAGGAGTTCAAGACCAGCCCGGGCAACATAGCCAGACCTTGTCTCTACTAAAATTACTAAAAATTAGCTGGACATGGGGGCACACACTGTAGTCCCAGCTACTTGGGAGGCTGAGGTGGAAAGATTACTTGAGGCTGGGAGATCAACACTGCAGTGAGCTGTGATCATGCCACTGCACTCCAGTCTGGGCAACAGAGCAAGACTCTATCTCAAAAAAAAAAAAAAAGAAACTTCACAGTAGTCGAAGATTTTTAATATACCCCTCTCAATAAGCCATAGAACAAACAGGAAAAAAAAGAATATAAAAAATTATACATATAATAATACATATACAAAAATAATACATATAACAAGTCTCATGATACATATACAAAAGAGAATAAATATACCAACTGTCATAAGGACAAATAAAGATCTTGATACCCAGCAACTGCAAAATACACATTTTTTCCAAGCGTTCATAGAACAGTTTTATGAAACTAAAGCTTCAACAAATTTTCAATTTTCAGAGCCACAAAGTTTACTTTATGTTACAGTAATGAAATAAAGTTAGAAATGAATAACTGAAAGTGACATGGAAAATAGATTTGGAAATAGAGAAACACAATTTTAAGTGGGAGAAATAATAAATTACAAGGAAAATTAGAAAGGAATTTGAGCTGAATGATAATGAAAACCATAATAAGAGACTACTACATACCCATGGCATTGACAAGAATTCAGTTGTCTGGCAATACCAAAGGTTGGTGAGTCTGTAGAGCAAAGAGAATGCCCCTGTGCTGCTGATTGAAACATAAATTGGTACAACAAAGTAAAAATCCGAGTAACCTACATGAACATATGCATACTTTATGACCCAGCAATTTCACTCCTAGCTATATACCCTAGACACTTTTGCACATGTGTCCCAGCTGTGCACAGGACTGTTCATCGCACTGTCATTTGAAATAGCTTAAACCATTAAGTAGCCCAAATATTGATGATGAAAATGCTGATGAAAATAACAATAACGTGAATGAATACATTGTGAAATAATGCTGATAATGCTGACGATGATGTAGATGAATAAGTTGTGAAATATTCTTACAACAATTTTTTTTTCAAAACAGGCTCTTGCTCTGTCATACAGACTGGAGTGCAGTGGCACGACCATAGCTCACTGCAGCCTTGACCTCCTGGGCTCAAGCGATCCTCCCACCTCAGCCTCCCAAGTAGCTGGGACTACAGGCAAGCACCACCATGCCCGGCTAATTTTTGGATTTTTTGCAGAGACAGGGTTTTGCCATGTTGCCCAGGCTAGTCTTGAACTCCTAAGCTCAAGTGATCCTCCTGCCTTGGCTTCTCAAAGTGACGGTATTACAGGCGTCAGCCCCCGCACCCAGCCACAACAGAATATTTTATCACACAGCAGTGAAAGTGAATGAACTACAGGTACATGAAACAATATGGAGCAATCTCACAAATATAATGTTGAGTGAAATATGCCATTCATAAAAGTATACTGGATCGTTCTATTTATATGAAGTTTTTAAAAAGCAGACAAACTAAACTTTAGATATGCACATCCAGGTGGTACTACTATAAAGATGAGCAAGAGAATTATTAACACAAAATCAGCACTGTGGGTCTCTCTGTGAGGAAGGGTGAGGTGGGGACATGAATGGGGAAGAAATAAAGGGAGCCTCAAAGACTTTGGCATCATTCTACTTTTAACTGGGGTGAAAGTTACATAGGTGTTCTCTTTAATATGATTTTTGAAAAATATGACTATGCTTTATATATTTCTCTATATGTCATATACTTCACAAAATTAAATCTAAACAATTATATAATTTTTTAAAACAGCAAAAAATTGATCATTTTCTCTTTAACTTCCTTTTTTCACTCATCAAGGATTCACTAAAGAAATATCGAGTTCCTACTACGTGCCAGGTGTTGTTTTAGAGAAGACACTGGAGACACAGCGAAATATAAGACAAAGTCCTTGTCTGAAACCTTTTGCGTTACAAGTGACAGGAGACCTAGCACAAAGTGGATCATGTAACTGAAATGTCTAGATTTAGTCTCAGATGAGGTTTGTTCTAGCAACTCCATGATGTCACCAAGGTTCTTTCTGTCCTTCTGTCCTGTTCTCTGCAGTGTTACCATTATCTTTAGGTTTCATACGATGCCCCTAAGCAGTGTCAAGTGCCTCTTGATCATAAATGGCTGTAGCAGCTAAATGTCACACATCCTCACACCCATGGAAAAGGGGGTCTGTGTCTCAGCATTTACAGCAAATGTCCTGAGGTTTACCTTAATTCAACCAGCTTACCACTGAGTATATTTCCATCTGTGAAGCAATCAGTAGAACTTTAAGAGGGTGAATCAATTATGTGGCTGGGCTTGGAGTAGGTCATGGCGTCAACATATCCACTCCAAGCACATGGCTGAAACTTGGTACATTTCACCAATTATGAATCTGGGGCTGTTGCTAGGAGAAAGGAGAATGGAAGTTAGAAGGCAACTGAAATCATTTTTACCGTCCCTGTTGTCGTGGAGCATATTTTCTTGGGAGGGGTGGGGGACTTGACAATAATCAAGTAAACAAATAAATAAGCAAGATAGAAATCATAGTAAGTGCTATGATGATAATAGAATGAAATGCAAGATCCATGAAAACCAGGATTTTTTATCGTTTTGCTCAATGCAATACTCCACCTGCCTAGTCCAATGCCTACCTAGCACATAGTAGGCCCTCACTAAGTATTTGTTGAGTTGAATTGTACTGAATCATAAACAGGGTGAATTGAGAAGCATTGTCTTCCACACACCTTTGTTTATTCCTCCCACCTGAGACATCCTCCACTTTCTTTCTGTTTATCCAGGTCTGGTACATCTTTCCACACTTTGTTGAAATTCTGTCTTCTTCAGGAGGCTTCCATGACATCTCTATTTCTCTTTAACCTCTCTCCTTTCTGATCATTCCCTGCCTCCACCATGGCATCGATCAGCAATGTGCACTTTAGCCTGGGGTTTTATTACATTTTGTAATTTGACAAATACTCATTTGTAATGTAAGTTAAAATTATTTTCTATTTACATGTTTTTTTCAATCCCAAACAGAACATGATTCACCTATGGAAAGGTAGTGTCTCCTTTCCTAGCTTAGCCGTTTACTACCTGCATGTGATATTGGGTAAATTATTTGGCTGCTCTAAGAGTCAGTTTCCTAGTCTGTAATATGGGGAGAGTACCTCTTTTGTAATGCTTCATCTCTGAGTACTGAGATTTGTATGTCAGCGCCTGGCACATGGTAGGTACATGATAAACAGTAGTGGTGATGATGATAACAATAAGGAATTTCCTCTTTTTTCTCCCCCACTCCCTTCAGCATTTAGCCCAGTTAAGAATACATAATTTCAGATGCCTAATAAAGACCCACTGAATTGCCCAAAGATCCTCACTCCCTAGAAATGCCTTGAACTCCATCCCAATTCTGAGCCTTAGTATCTTGAACCTCTTGAATGCATGAGCCAGAGCCCTTCAGCAAGAAAGCTGCAGGTTTGACCCCTCTTGCTTGTTTGCCACTGATGTAGAGACCCAGTTGCTGGCCCATTTTGACTTCAGTGTCGACAAGAAATTCCCTGAAGCAAAACCTGTTTAGTAACCATACTGCCGAAATGAAGAAGCTGGGATGGGAGAAAGCAGCAGGAGTAACAGCAGCAAGCACCCTACCCATCAGGGTTTAACTGATCGGTGTATGTAACTGATAGACACAGCCATTAGTTACATCCACGGTGCTAATACTGAACTAATGAGCACCTGTCATCAGCGTGGGCAGAGTGGCTGAAGAGACACTCGGTAGCTTCCTAATTGACTCAAATGATGGTCTGCGGGTTCCTGGGTGCTAGCTGAGCTGCCACCGGGGGTGGAGGTGGTGCTATTATGCTAATTCTTGTGCATCCCATGGGTCATAAAAGAACAGATACTTCATCTGCCAGAGGAGGAATGACAGCAATTAAGGCCATCACGATGCCATGAAGTATTAACACAACAAATGAGGACTCTCTCTCGGTAGAATCACCCTGGACTTTTGGGGGTGGAAAAAGCCCTGCCTAAATCATTTCTCTTTACTTTTTGTGCTTATAGCCCATGATTGCTCCATTAGATCATTCATGAGCATGGTGTCCCAAATGGAAAGAGTGAGATGCACGGGCTTTCCTGTAATCCCAGCTCCTCTGCCAGCTGGCTTTTCAGGATTAGAGCACACCTGCTGTCTTCTCAGCTGCAAACTTCCCTGCACAATAATTTGGACACAACCCCTTACCCAAGTCCACCCCATCCAGCACCACTTCCCATCCTGGAGTGAGAGTCAGGGCTGGTGAAGGTCAAAGTCACTGCCTAGCAAGCAGGTTGAGTAAATAAAGCCTGAGGTCCTCACGTAGACATATCACTGGCAGGAAAAGCTGCCGTGAGTCTGTTCCTGGTGTGATTATTCTAGTAATTCAGAGGAAAAGTTGTGAATTAAATTAACTCGTTTTTGTTTTTGTTTTTGTTTTTTGACAGAGTCTTGCTCTGTCGCCAGGCTGGAGTGCAGTGGCACGATCTCGGCTCACTGCAACCTCTGCCTCCCGGGTTTAAGCGATTCTCCTGCCTCAGCTTCCCGAGTAGCTGGGACTATAGGTGCGCGCCACCATGCCTAGCTAATTTTTTGTATTTTTAATAGAAGCGGGGTTTCACCATGTTGGCCAGGATGGTCTCCATCTCCTGACCTCGTGATGTGCCCAGCTCGGCCTCCCAAAGTGCTGGGATTACAGACGTGAGTCACTGTGCCCAGCCGACTTTACTTTAAATGTTGCTATTAATTAGTTATGTGACCTTCAACAAATACCTAACTTCCCTGGGGTGAAAAAATAGGACCTACTTCATAGAGTAGTTATGAGAATGAAATAAAATAATCTATACGTGGTGTTTGGCACAAATTGTGTGTTCAATAAATGTTAGCTCTTATTATAATTATTGGCAGGGACTGTGGTGATATTTGAGAGTAATGACTTTGACCAAAGAGCTGGAAAGACTGATGCTATCTAACATCAGGGTCAGCATGTAGCTGTTCAATCAGGCTGGCCTTCAGGTAAAATTGGCTAATTTCATAGACTATAGTGAGCTAGGACATCTGCAATTTGAAAATGAAAAATATTTCCTATGAAGCCTTAGTTGTCAGTATCCAAAAGGTACATTTGGTTCCTGCCAGCCCCTGGGGTTCAGCTGGACCAAATGGCTTCAAAAAGGTATAGATGGCAGTTCAGGGTCATTATGGACTAGCTTCCTGGTCTGATGGCTAAATAGTAACCTGCAATGCGACATGTACAGTAGGCCTCTGACCCCAGCCCCAATTTACTCCCTTGTTAATCAGTGCGTTAGTTTGGGACCTGCAAGAAGTAGATACAGAGACCGGATTAAATGTTCAATGATTTCACTGGGGGAAACGTGTGAGAGAAAATGAGACTAGAGCCAGAGAGGCCCAGAGTGGCCTCAGACTGCAATGTAAGTCTGACCTTGAAAAATCAAACAGAGAGAGATCAAACAGCAGAGTACAGCAGCTGGAGCCCTTGGTCAAGGATGTTCTCTGTAGTTGGAACAGCAATGCACATTACCATGGTCGCCACAATCAATGACATGGAAGAAATATCTAAAAGACAAAATGATCAAGTTTGCAGATGACACTGGGATGCAATGCTTAGAATCTGGTCTTGCAAGGTTTTGAATGTGTTCTTTTTCAAAGCTGAACATATACAAGAGCTCCTTATATGAACCCATTAGCTTCTTGGGATGCCTCCCCCTCTTCTTTCATTGCAGTTGTATAATCAGAATTATATTTTGACAGGTATGAGAAATTATGCTGCAGAGAAATACTTGACAGCAGGTATTAAAAGGTATTCAAGTTATATTTTGAATTTAAAGAAAACAGGTTAAAAACTGTCTTTACAGCATGATTTTCATTTTCTTAAAAATTATGCATAGGAAAAAATAAAGAAACAGGTAAACATAAAAATATCAACAGTGGCTATATTTAATGTCTTTTAAGCTTCTTTTTGTGTCTCTGCGGTTTCTATTTTTCCACAGTGTATTACTTCTGAGATATTCCCAATGCTGTGGAGTGATCTTCCCTTTCAAAATCCCGTGTACTTGTATAAGTGGACCTTCCAAGGGCTGGGTATGCCTCTCACTGGCTCAGCCTTTCTGAGAAAGGATGAAATGAAAAAGTGGTTTATCTCAATTCTTGTCACCATTTCAACTACCTTTTTAGCTTTTTGCCTCTTGACTTGCTTCTGACCACTGAGAATTGCTAACTCCCTGCCTAGGTCACCATGTCCCCCTGCTGTCCAGACACTCAGCTTTACTTAACTTGAAGCTGCAATGGGATTAGTCCCCTTTGGACCTATTAGCAGTAATAATATCATTCATACATTTCCCTCACTCCTCTGTTTCCTAGAAACAACAATAATGTCTAACATTTAATTGAGTGCTCACCACATGTCAGACACTGTGCTAAATACTTTAAATGTATTGACTCATTAAATTTTCTCTATAACTCTGTAATGTTGGTACTATTATTATCCATATTTTACAGATGAGGAAACTGAGACAATGGAGAGTGAATTAAGTGGGCCAAACTCACTCAGCCAGTGAGTGGCAGGGCCAGGATGCTTGCCTACCTTTGCCTGGGGGATTTTTTTTTTTACTTGCACTCACAAATAAGATTTATCACAGCTAAAGGATACAATGCAAAACCTGCAAAGGGAAAAGGCATGAGAAGGGAAGTCTTAGAGGAAGCCATGTACAAGCTTCCAAGAGTCCTCTCTCTGTGGAGACACATAGGACGTGCTTCATTTTCAGCATTAAATTTAGAAAACATACATGAAATGTTGTTTACCTGCCTGGAGGATTGATTGCCTGTTGTTTCTTGATCCTGCCTCAAAATGGTCCTATCAACTGCCACTGGCCCACATCCAAGTGTGAAAGATCTATATGCAACATTTCTTCAGGCAAGGTACCCCAAGAAGCATCCAGCTGTGACTTTGAGAAAGTTATCTACATCCTCTGAGTCTCAGTTTTCCCATCTGTAAACAGGATTAATATTCCTTTGCAGAGTTCTGAAGATGATTGAATGGAAAAAGGTATGAGAGACAACTGATGCCAATTCCCAACACAGGACAGTACTCATTGAGGAGAAAGCTGAAGAAGACATGGAAATAGTCACCTTTAGTTAATGGAAGAGGGGACTCACCTATGAGCACTTTGAAACATTCATTTTCAGAATTCAAAAAAGCACGAGACTGTTCAGAATGGATTTTCAGAGCAGCAGCTTTCAAGGTTTGGGCATTTGAAAATTTAAACAGTGGATTCTGGATATTAGCCCTTGTCATTCTCAGCAAACTAACACAGGAACAGAAAACCAAACACTGCAGGTTCTCACTCATAAGTGGGAATTGAACAGTGAGAACACATGGACACAGGGAGGGAGGGGAATGTCACACACCAGGGCCTGTTGGGGGGTGGGGGACTAGGGGAGGGATCGCATGAGGGGAAATACCTAATGTAGGTGACGGGTTGATGGGTGCAGCAAACCAACATGGCACGTGTATACCTACGTAACAAACCAGCATATTCTGCACATGTATCCCACAACTTAAAGTATAATTTAAAAAAAAAAGAAATTTTAAACAGTGAAGGAACCACATGACTAACGCCTTGTTGGGAAATGTACTGTCATTCAGGTCAATGCAGAGTGCGATGGAAGCATGAAGAAGCTTCCATAAATGAGGAGACCAGAGAAGGGGCCTAAGAAAATTCCCTGGAGGATGTTCACATTGAATTGTGAAGGGTGAGGAGAGCTGATCAAGAAAGGGGGTTAAGGCATTCCAGATACGGGAAACCACATGCATAAAGACCCAGAGACAAAAATGGCATCGTCATTGTCATTGTCATCATCATCATTGTTCCTATCTTTTGAGTACCTTCTATGTGCTACACACTATAGTAGGTGCTTTCTATGTTATTTGAAATCCCCACATAACGTTATAAAGTAAGCATCCTTCTACACATCTTACAGATAAGGATACTGCGATCTTAAGAGGTTCAGGTGAGCCATGTAAGTGGTAAAGCTGGAAATGGAGAGCCCAGGCATGCAGACTCCAAATCCCAAACTCATTCTGCTGTATGGAGACCCTCCTTTGGAACATGAAAAGCCATGATGAATTTGCGGAACTGTAGAATACCCAGTGCAGCTGAGATGTATCCAAGGAGTCAAGGGAAACTAGGCTAGAAGAATAAGCAGGGTTTAAGTCCCACAAGGCTTTGAAGGCCATGCTCAGGCATTTCGACTGTATCCTCAGGGACTGGGAATTTTGGAAGCAAAATAGCAAAATGGTGGTGGAGTGACATGATCAGTTTTGTGTCTTTGGTAGCAGTATGCAAATTGAATTAGAAGGTCAAGATTGGATGTAAGAAGACCAGTTGGGAGCAGCTCAGTGCTTAAGCCCAAGAACAAGGGGCATAAATTATTCAATTATCTGCTACTTTGGTAAGTGGATTTATCAGAAAAATGTCAGAGGTCTCAGTCACTTGTTTCCAGAATCTTCACAAAGGCTTTGCTGCTTCCATTCTCCTTCTTCCTACTTCCCTGCTTCTATTCCTCAGTATGATTACAGACTCCTAAAACAGGGTGCTGTCTAGGAGGGAAATCACACAACAGTGGAAAGCTACTACTCACTCTTTTTGGAAGCCTGTTCCCTCAATACTGTGGCAATAAAGAAAATTCTGAGTTTAACGATGGCGGGGATAGAATAGAGGAGTGGTGGAAGCAAGCAGTAATTCTGCCAGTAACACCAATGAAGCCATGTGGTCTTTTTAACCAGGGTACAAGGAACACCTCTTAGCTCTGGATATATTACTGAGATTCTTGCATGAATCAAATAGTGAAAATTCAGGCACACTTTCAGACACCTATGGAAATCTTGGCCATGCTTAACCAGAACTTTATAGAAGTTCACATTCTTTGATCCAATACTTTCATTTCCATGAAATCATTCAAAATACAGCAAAGTTTCATGCATAAAAACTTTAGATACAGTGATATTTATAACAATGAAAACAAAAACAGGCTAAATGCTAAATCACTTGGAAAAGGCTAAACTGTATACTCGATCAATTGATTACTATGTAGGCTTTAAAAAATTACATAGCAGGGAAAATTTTTATGCTAAGATATAAGTTTAAAAGATAAAATTGTGAAACTTCACAAAGTTACATGTATTCTTATGATCATGTAAAACAAACAAATCATAAGAAAAATTATGCATAAAAGAAAGACTGGAAGGAAATATAACAAAATGGTGAGAGTTGGTATAAATTTTCTACCAACTTTTAAAATATGAATCTATATTTCTTTTATAATAGAAATAATACTGTGGGCTGGGTGCAGTGGCTCACACCTGTAATCCTGGCACTTTGGGAGGCTGAGGCAGGTGGATCACCTGAGGTCAGGAGTTCAAGACAAGCCTGACCAACATGGTGAAAACCGGTCTCTACTAAAAATACAAAATTAGCCAGGCGTGGTGGCGGGTGCCTGTAATCCCAGCTACTCGGGAGGCTGAGGCAGGAGAATCTCATGAACCCGGGAGGTGGAGGTTGCTGTGAACCGAGATGGCACCACTGTACTCCAGCCTGGACAACAAGAGTGAAACTCCGAAAAAAAAAGAAAAAGAAAGGAAAAGAAAAGAAAAGAAAAGAAAAAAAGAAAGAAAGAAAGAGAAAGAAGGAAAGAAAGAAAGAGAAAGAAAGAAGGAAAGAGAAAGAAAGGGAAAGGAAAGAAAGGGAAGGGAAAGGAAAAAAAGGAAAAGGGAAAGGAAAGGAAAGGAAAACAGTTTATTTAAAATTCTGCTTAAAAGTATCTAGAATGCCATGAATTATAAGGTGGATTCTGACTTCATGGACAATAAAATGTCCAAAAAACTTATGTGAGACCCTAGGACTGCCCAACTCTAGCCCTACAAAACAGTGGCCAACTCTGCCACTCTTTATCCATCTGATTTTGGGCAAGTCACTTAAACTCTCTGAACTTCCATTTATGCCAGGTATAAAATAGAGGTTAATTCCACAAAACAGCTTAGCACCAAGCCTGAAACTTGCACTCAATAAAAGTTAGTTATTATTGCTTGTAATAGTATTGCAATGTCTTCCCTCTAATTCTGATAGAAAGCAAAGATGATTAGAGAAAATTTCCAGCAAGAAGTTTTCCTTTTGTATGTGAAAATGTGAGGATGGGTTTGGTAGGTCTGCATCCACAAAATGACTTCTCTAATGTTTACATTTTACTTACATTAATTAACACAGAGTCATGACACAGGCAAGGGAGGCATCTAAACAGCAAAGGTCAGAGAACAGGTTTCTTTTATATATTTATTTCAAAAGACTCATTGCACTATGTAGAGAAAGAGCATGGGGTTTATGAAACTGCAGGTTACTCATTTAAATTCTGGGTGCCACACCTACTGTAGGATTAGAAGGGGGCTCTCTCAGGCATTAGCCTACTCCCCCAGCACTACTTTCAGGAGCAAACAATTGCAGTCCTTGGCATAAGTGGATTGTGACAGATCTACCTGGTGAACATTCAGAAAGTGGGTTTATTTATTAATACCTTTCTCTTGCCCACAATAGATTTGAGACAGCTACATTTAAAAAGAAAATGGGGAGAGCCAAAGCAAGGAATAAGTTCCTACTAGGAACGGATGTATGGGAAAGTATTCTTTATTGCATGGAAGGAAGGGGAAATAATGTGGGTCTTTGTGTTGGACTGTGTGGGAAGGTAGTTCAAACCATGACACTAAAGTAAAAGGAAATTTTAATGTACATACACACACACAGACACAGACACACACACACACACACACACACACACTGGCAATCACAGCGGGCAGCCGCGAGCTGCCTAACTCTCCATATGCACAGAATTCATATTGAGCAATGCCAATTGATACTGAACATTCCAAACTGTCTTGCAGGACTTTCACCCTAAAGTGTACAAAGAATGCATCTTGATCCTTTGAAGAATTACAGAGATGTCTCATCTTTGGAAATTCTTGGAAACCGGAGTTCCTGGAGATTAGAAAAAGCCAACTAAAAAAAATCTACCTTTTCAGAAAGGATAGAGAGTCAACATAGAGATGAAAGATTGAATAACCCAATTTTACTCACAGGATAATGTTTTTAAAATTCCTCAGTGAAAATAAAAAGAACGATAAGAATAGCCCAGAGTACTGAGTAACAATCAGCACTACATTATGAAGAAAATAGTCATGCTGACCCAATCTAATTTTTGTTGGGTAACAGATGACAAGCCTAATGGATTTGGGGCAGCAAACAACGTAATATGTATTAACCTTGGAAAGGCTTTTGATTCTGCTCCTAGCCGTGACCTACTCATTAACTAGCTTGAAAAATATCGTTCACACCACATACAAGTGGCACTAGTGGATGATAGTGACCAGCTGGGTTTTGATAGCTCAGTAAGAACCAGAGATAGGGAATCACAGTGCATATTGTTTCTCAGGAAACTGACCTAAGTCTGATACAATTTAATATTTTCATCAAAACTTCAGTGGGTGGAAGAGAAAACATGCCTGTTAATTACAGGAAAATAAAGGAATGAAGATTTTTAAACCCAGAGATAAGAAAATGCATGATAAATGGTAACTATTTTATCCTCTACCTCTAACAGCAAAACGAAAACAGATTTGGAAGAATATAGGAATGAAGGGAAGAAGGGAGATAAGACACTAATCTTTGACACGTAGCACCTTCTAGAATAAGACAAAAAGGAGGTCAAAGAGCGTGAAGATGAGAGAGTAAGTAAATGATGGGGATCTCAGAGAAGGAGTTCTTTATAAGTGTACAGATAAGGGGAGCCAGTGGAGAAAGCTGAAAAGTCACTTACAAATATAACTGCAGGTCAGGATCTGACGGTGTTATGTGACTAGCAATCCATAGGCCTGTTGGAAAAAAGTACACCAGGCCACAAATTGCCAAATATGCCTTAGGAATATGTTTAAGGCAACAACTCAGCAAAAGGTAAAATACTCAGCTAAAATGGATGGCATTCGTCATGGCATTTTTTTTCTGTGGGGGTAAATAGTCAAGGGGTTGAATGTGGACAGAATCTTGATGGAATGTTACCATGGTGCAAGAACATACAGGTCACTCAGAAATCACAAGCATTCAAGAAAATGCAGAATAGGAAGGCAAATGCTTTCAACAAGCCAAAAACCCGGATAGAAGTTTCCAGGTGGTCATAAGGGAAGTGTGGGGGCAATTCTACAGGTCCAGGAATGGATTTGTCATTATTAGTCCAGGGGAAGAAAGAAGAGGAGGGAGAATAAGAGATAGAGTTGGCTGAAGCAAGAATTCCCCAGAGCCCCAGAAAGCAAATTGGAATGCTTTATACAAAAGGCCAATCTAGCCAGATCACAAAACTCTGATGACAAGTACTAAAAAGTACATGATTGTGTGTTAAGTGACTTAGAAAGCCCTAAAGTGAGACAGGACACAAAAAGTCAAGAGAAAAACATTCTTCAATTAGTTAAGGCAACAAAGGAGGCTGAAGGTAAGAAAAACATGATTTTCCAGTCATCTCTCTTGTTCCTCCCCCCAGACCCTCACATCGTCCCTCGGAGAGCTACTGCCAGATGACAACCAGGAAACACTCGTAATACAAGTGAATTGTGTGGGCCTGAAAAGAACAAAATTAAGGGGTATTAGGAGCATGTAGTTGTTAATCTCCATCTCATGCAGGTCTTAGCTTTTTGATTTGTTATTGAGGATTATTTGGGTACCTGTGAAGCTTTGAGAAGAGAAATAACAACTCTTATAATCCTAGTAATGTCTTTTTAAAGAAATTTATTTTTAAATTTCATAATATGTTAATACCTGCTCATTATTAAAAACATAGAGAAGTATATAAGGCAAAATATGATAATGTTCCTTCACATTGGCAATTCAAATTCTCTCCGCAGAGCTAGAACTAATTAGTATTATCAGTTTGGAGTGTGTTCTACCAGGTCTGTTTCTGTATATTTACACACACACTTCTTTAAGTACGTAGACACACACACACAGTTCTTTAAGTACATAGACCAGAGATTGGCCCATGTCAGTACATGCAGTTCTGCCTCACTCCTTTTAACAACTGCATATCCTATGGTACTGATAGTTTATTTATTACTGGCCTAATTGATAGACAATTAGATTGATTCTCATTTTCTCCATTTTGTTCTAGTATAATTAATGTTGTGATGAAAGGCTTTGTATACACAAATTTGGGCACATACTGAATATTTCTATAGGAGAGGAGACATTCCTCAGAGTCTAATTTCTTGGCATATGCATTCGAATTTTTGATAGAAACTGCCAAATTGCCATCCAGAATTGCTATTCCAATTTACTCTCAAGGATATATGACAGTATCCCTCGATACTATCAAAACCTCTGGATATTATTTTTTATTTTTATTTTTGCCTGTCTGAGAGGCAAAAATAATGCTTTTTGTTTGGACCTGCATTTCCCCATTATCAATACCTACATTATCCAGTGAGATTAAGCACCTTTTCAAATGTTAGTTTATATTTTTTCTGTGAATTGCTTGTTTAATGACTTATACTTATTTGGTATGTTTATCTCTTTCTTATGGGTTTATATAAGTTCTTTGTACATTATGGATATGAATCCTTTGTCATATGTGGTATAGTTATTTTCTTGTGGACTATCATTTGTCTTCCATGTATTGTAACATCTTAAAACAATCTTTATCCCTAGTGCTATGGCTCATGCCTGTAATCCCAGCACTTTGGGAGGCCAAGGCGGGAGAATCAATTGAGGCCAGGAGTTTGAGACCAGCCTAGGCAACATAGGGAGACCTCATTTCTATAAAAAATAACAACAAATTAGCCTGGAGTGGTAGGGCACACTTGTAGCCCTTAGCTACTCGGGAGGAAGGCTGAAGAGGGAGGATTGTTTGAGCCTAGGAGATTGAGGCTGCAGTGAATTGAGACTCATAAGCCATCTTGTACTGATATTTCTTTCACCACCCTGTACAGGATTTATGTGGCATAATGTAAAGAACCTCATAATCCAGCCTTGAGAGAAAAGTCTGTAGTAAGAAGGATTAAAAAAAATCTGTGTCCCATCCCACCCATAGCCCACCACGCATGTCCAATGGGAACAGAATCTGTCATATAAAAAGTGCCAATATGCACCACAGTTTAGTAGCTTGCTGCATAACTGACAAAACCGAGCTCATAATTAGCTGACAGATTTACAGATTGCATACCCGGTCCCCTTCACCAGGATTTCAGTGCCAAGGATGGGTGTAAACAGATTTTCTTTATTCTCAAACACTGTGGATGATATTTGGTAAAACACTTACATTTCCTGGCTCTCTTCCATGTTTGCTATCTTCCCCATGCTTAGGTCCCATATGGAAAAACAAGAACAAGAACGCTGAATATTTAGAGGGCCTTGATTTCCCTCCTGGTGCCATACACCATCTGCACAGTCACTGCACCATCTTGTGGCCATGCCTGGAAACTGCACACTCCCTGCTCGTAGGCAGCCTGCCAAGGTCCCCTCTGCTGAAACCTTGCAACCGGTCTATCACCATCTTGTCTCCTCTTTGCCTCTTTCCAACCACCAAATTAGAAAGGAAAGGCAATGCTAGCGAAGCTTATCCATGGTATTTTCTTATCTGTCTCTCTTTTAGAGGGTGTGTGTGTGTGTGTGTGTGTGCGCGTGTGTGTGTGTATGTGCCTACACACCCTGTCAGGACTGCCTCAATGCCTCAACCGACTTTAAAGGCTGAATCAGAAATCCTGAAATTCAGATAATGGGACTTCCAGAATAAATACTGCACAAAGGTCCTATTCCCTTCAATCATCGATATCACCTTCCCCAAATAGCAGCTCTGTATTTGATTTTTAAAAGAATTCCCCTGTAATACTACATAGCTTCTGAAGTGATTTTGACAGAAACAGACACATTTTGCTTCAGCAGTAAAAATGACCCAAAGTAATGCCCTCATTAAAAGCAATAGCAACAAATAAACAAACAAAAATCAGCTTAAACACTACAGAAGGAAATCACCTTACGAAGTCAGTAAAATGCTATGTCTCTGAGGTGTATGATGATGTGACATATTTAACAGAGTTTCCATCAAAGTAGACTGAGGCTGGATCAGTGAAACAAGAAATATATGACACTCTCAGGCAGTGTTGACAAAAACAGGTCATTGCCTTCTTTAGTAAGGGAGTATGGAGCATTTGACATCTCACAAGCTCTAAAGAGTAAGGGCTGAGTCAAGGCCATTGCCTTGGCTTTGTAATGTGTCAACTTGGGTAGGCTTGACCACATTTCCCAGCATTCGCTCTCCTGTATGTTTTCTTTTGGTTGTTGTTTGTTTGTTTTTGAGACGGAGTCTCACTCTATCACCCAGGCTGGAGAGCAGTGGTGCAATCTCAGCTCACTGTAACCTTCACCTTCCGGGTTCAAGCAATTCTCCTGTCTCAGCCTCCTGAGTAGCTGGGATTACAGGCGCGTGTCACCACACTTGACTAATTTTTGTATTTTTAGTAGAGGTGAGGTTTCACCATGTTGGCCAGGCTGGTCTCGAACTCCTGACCTCAAGTGATCCACCTGCCTCAGCCTCCAAAAGTGCTGGGATTACAGGCCTGAGCCATGGTGCCTGGCCCTTCTCCTGTATGTTTTGATTAGAGTGCCCACACTCTAATCATCTGTCCACAAGACAGATTATTGGGCCCATTCAGAAGGTAGAGGGGAAGCAGCAACAATTTTGCAGCTCACACACCTTGTTGCTTATGTTCTGGCTCCCTCTGTTGGTGTCAGGGCATGGCTGGGCCTGAAACTGCTCCATCTCTCCCTGTATCCTCTTTCTCCTTCTCCAACTTTTGGGCCAGGTGTGTGTGTGTGCTGGTCTCTGTAACAGTGTCCTAGCCTCTGCTGGCCGCCTGTGACATCAAGGTCAAGGCAGCAAGTATTAACACACGTTTCAGTCAATCCTCGCAGCTTCCACTGGGTTCCTGCTTTCCCCAACTTTACATCCATCTTCACTTCGCAACTGCCCATCCTGTAGACGTCAAGCTTCAACATCAGACACCAAAAACTACCTTACAGAGATGGTTTAACCAGCTCCTACAATTACGTGATTTCAAATTCCTGAAACAAATCTCTTTATAGTTAAGCGTGCATACTTATAGTTCTGTTTCTCTCATTGAACCCTGATGGATACAGCCACATTATGGAAGGGCCTCACACAAAGAAAACCCACCACACCATGAGCTGCCCTTGAAGTTAGTGAAGCTTTTCCAAGAATATAAATTCAATGAAGCAAGGCCTCATAAATTTCCTCTCGGAAAAAATTTAATCCAAACATATGTCTTGAGTGTCTGCTATGGGCAAGTCAATAATGGGAGATGGATAGTGTCTAAAAAGCACATTCTTACCCCAAAGAATATATCTACAGTTCAGTAAGGGAGATAAGGCAGGCACACAAAAATAAAATGTAAGGCAAAATGTGATAAGCTTTGTAAGAGAGGTTCAAAGTGTTGTCAGATAATCTTCCTGACCAAGGATCTAATATCTAACTGTGTATAGAAAGAACCACACTCTACTTTATCACCTCCAAGGACATGACTACTTGCTTTCAAGTTTTTCAAAGTGTACATAAATCAGGTAGGACAACATCCTAATTAGTCACATGAAAGGCTGTTTATTGCTTGAAGAGAGCTCCTCAGGAGGAGTTGCTAAGTTGGGAGGCTGCCCAAGACCAGGGGTCAGTATGCTGGATCATGTGCACTGGGGCCTGTTAGGAAGTGAGCTGCGTGGATGACTGAGATGGAGCGCCCCCTGCTGAAAATGCCTCCATAACCTCAAGAACCACCAGCCGGAGGATTGATATGGGCCTGCTGATAGCCCAGGGCCACTGCAGAGGAAACTCAAGATAGAAAACATGGAGATCAGGGATGACTAATTCTATTACGAGTGATCCTTCATGACAAAAGCCTTTGAAACAGAATTCATTTCAATCTCCATCACTCATTGATTAATTCATTCAATAAACATGGTATAGTAGTCCCACTTTATTTGTGGTTTCCTTTTCCATAGTTTCAGTTACTGTGACCAACTGCAGTCTGAAACTATTAAGTGGAAAATTCTAGAAATAAACAACTCATAGTTTTAGATTGCACACTGCTTTGAGGAGTGTGATGAAATCTCGTGCCTTCCTGCCCCATCCTGCCTAAGATATGATTCATCCTTTTGTGCAGTGGATCCATGCTGTAGACACTACCTGCGCATTAGTCACTTTAGTAGCCATCTCAGTTATCAGATGGAAAAAACATAGTATATACAGGGTTTGGTACTATCCATGGTTTCATGCATCCACAGGGAGTCTGAGAACATGTACCTCATGGATAAGGGGCCACTACTGTATTGGGTATCTAAAACATTCTTCCTCTCCTGTGACAGCATGCCTTTTTGCACGGCCAGCTCCTTCTCATCCTTCATGTCTCCATTTAAATGTTACCTCCTGGAGTAGCCTTCCTTGATTAATCTAAATGTACTCTCTCTGTTACCCTTTATCACTTTCCTGTATATATTTCATTCGTGGCACTTAGCATGGTTTGGCATTCTAATTGGCTTGGAAGATGCTTTAACATCAGTCTCCAGTGCTAGACTATTAGCTCCACAGGAGCAGATACTGCATCTCTTTTATTCATGTCTGAATACCCGGCATGAGCAGACCGTGGCATGTAGTAGGTTAGGGACTCAGTAAATATTTGTGAAATAAGTGAATAAATGAATGAATGACTACCAAGGCATAGCACAAGGTGTGGCTCTATGAAGGTGACTGGTATAGTCCACCTCTCTGCCTTCCCCAAGCCAACAATCTAGTAAAGGAGACAAATGAGTGGCCATGAGAATGAGTGAGGGAAATGGCCACAGGCAGTCTTACTTATTACCTCCCAAAACTACACACACACCTACCAAGTTTTGGAAAATGTACTTAAGTCAAGGCAGATAGGATCCTAATTCATCACACAAAATACTATTCCTTACCCTACTGGAATGAGTGCTGGGATGGCAGCTGACACAGTGAGAGCGGGGCACAGAGGAGAGAAAACTAAATTCGGTTTCTGGAAGGTCAGGGAAGACTTGCTAGAAGTGGTAACATCTAAGCAGGGTCTGAGGAGAAGTAGGGATTAACTAGGCTAAGATGGTGTATCTGCATGCATGCATGTTTGTGTATGTGTGCATGTGTGTGTGTGGGGTGTGTGTGTATTATTGAGTGGAGGAGCATTCAGTGATAATGGAGAATAATAGAGTGAAACAGATAAGGAATAGCATGGAAGGCAGAGATTACCACATGCAAAATGTCTAGAGGTGAAATGAGAGATGATGGCAAGAGAGAACTCAAAGAGCTCCTCATGGCTCATACCTGGAGTGTGAGAGGCAAGTGTTAAGCGATGGGACAGGCAAGTCAACAGAGGCCAGATCATGAAAGGCCTTGAATGCCAGACTAAATAATTAGGAATGATGCTTGAAGATAGTCACTGGGTGTGCTTTATTTACAAAGATGCCATTTCATTGATTATGCATCGCCAGGGATTAAAATGAAATACACAAAAAAATTAACATTTAGTACTAATACTACAGATTTCCCTAATTTTTCAGGACAAATACTGAAGCATGTAGACACACAGTGGAATAGAATGATAGAAACTGTGATTGCCATGGAAAATGCAGAGCATGTGGTTGATGTATATATTGCCAATGCTGTATGCAACACACAAGGAATCCGAAGGACAGAGATGAGGACACCGTATGCATCCATTAACTAGTAGGCATTGTTGGGAATCAACATTGACATTGTTCTTATCCACCAGAAAAAAAGACATCTGCCAACTTCAGGCAGATGTTACTCTGTCCAAAAAAGTGCCCACTATGTGTAAAATGCAGCACAAGACTCCATGAGAAGAGAATGAGAGAAAATGACCAGCAAAAAAGAAATCTAGTCTCTGCAGGGATTTCAGGTAGAAGCATTTCCTTTTAGCTATGGTGAATTCAGTTACTGGGTAACCTATCAGAACACAATGAATGGGGAAAATAATGTAAAACTCTACTGAGAAAAATAGTGTACATGTTCCATAAAAATGTACTGAATGAATAAAACATGTTAGTCAAAAACAATAATCAATTGCTTTAGTGCTGGAAATGTTTGCCACTATTGATCCAATTAAATTGCCAAGCACCAGAACTCTGCTCTAAAATACGGTGCATGCTTTAATTCATTTAATCATTCCCACAAATCTATGGGGTGAATACTGTTATAAATTCAACTTTAGAAATGACGAAAGTGAGGCTCAGAAAGATGATGTGACTTACCTCAGGTTACACAGCTAATATGTGGTGGAGCCAGGACTATGGACCCCCAAAATTTGGCTCCAGAGACTGTGTTCTTGACCACTATACTATTGTAATAGAAATCCATTCCATTAGGAAATGGAACAGAGTGTGCAAAAGAAAAGTAAGATAGAAATCCTTTAAAAAATATTTTGTTAAAACATTAGTGTAGTGCTGTGAACACTAGCCACAGAGAAACCTGAGATTTAGTCTCAGCTCTGCCACTAATTCCCTGTGTGACCTTAGGCGAGTCAATTGTTCTCTCTGGACCTCAAGGTAAAATGGAAAAAGAGGGGTGGAAACTTGACATGGGTTTGTATGATGGTGTCGGAGTTGAAAGAAGCTTTAAAAATGCTTTTTGATGATTTCAAAAGAAATTTTGCTGCTTCAGATGTATCCCACCCACGAAGTGTGGAAGTCACATTCTCTCTTCGATTTACAAAAGTACAGTGTAGAGACTGTGTATAGTGATGGTTTTTAATAAGAAATGCAATATATAAAGCACAGAGGGCCCAACTCAGACCAGAGAGACCAAACTATTTTGTTGAACATTAAAAATATTATCTAATGCCCTCCAGTCGGACCAGGAATTAGGCCTGTGGAAAGCAAAACACAGAACTATTGGTCAAAAACCCTGACACCAAGGGCCAAGCTTGGCCGCTTTCATTTACGAACACTTGAAGAATATTTGTGGGTGTAGTAACACTGTATTCAAGGACCAGGGGCTCCCAAGCTGCCTCTCCAAGGACAAGGTACCAGGCAATTCCCTCCCAAAAAATGTGAATGGCTATCTTCAGGTCCAGGGCCAAGTACTGAGCAGGGAAAGAACCAATGTCCAAAGAACCTGAAAGAAGGCAGTTGCTTTGTGAATATTCCTCATTGGAAAAGAACCCACTGTTAATTATTAGTGAAGCCAGGAATGGTTTCCTAGCTTGGCAGTATCAGGAGCTCAAGGCCCTCCATTCCCCAGTGCTGTCCTGGAAGAAGTTTTTGCTATAGAAGAAAGCTCCAGTTTTAGTAAAGAAAACACCAGCAAATCAAAGGCTTTGGAGGTAGGCAAACCTGGGTGTGACACTCAGACCTGCCGCTTGCTAGTTATGTGGCTTGAGACACTCCTCCCTGAACCTCGATTTACTTTTCTGTATAATGGGGAGATAATAAAGTTTAATGGGGAGATAATAAAGTTTACCTGCAAGTGTTTTTAGAAAAATGAAATAAAGCTTTCAGAGATACATACATAACAAAATATATACAGATGATGTCCGGGAGTTGCTTTAATATATTACAGATTGTAGGGAAATTAGTGAGGACACAGATTAAATTAGATTGGCTGAGTTGATAATTACTGAAGTTGAGTGATCGGGAAAGGAGGTTCATGATGCTGTTCTCCCTAGTTTTGCAGATAGAATCTTTCCATAATAAAATGTTTTAAATCATGAATAAGGTGAAGATATTGCATTCTGGATTTAGAACTCGGCTTGATTCTAAAGTATTAGGCAAGTTAATGAAGCTCTCCTGAGTCTCAGCATATTCCTCTGTAAAATGTGGGAAAGAATTTTTCCTGCCTCACTGGGTGGTTGTGAAGATTAAGTGAGGTGATGCAGACCAGGCACAGTGGCTCATGCCTGTAATCCTAGCACTTTGGGAGGCTAAGGCAGGAGGACTGCTTGAGCTCAGGAGTTTGAGACCAGCCTGGGCAACATGGTGAGACCCTCGTCTCTCCAAAAAAAAAAAAAAAAAACAAAATGAGGTGATGCATAAAAAGGCTTAGTACACTGTCTGAGCTATAATGTAATTTCCACAAATATTAACTGCCACTGCTGCTGTTATATGAAGGGCCAAGAAGAGCACCTGGCGTACAGTACGCACTTAATAAATGGTATAGATCATCATCATTACAATTAGCATCAAGAGTCAGACTCTTCACACCTGGTCAGGATGGGCATATATTGGCATTGAAGTCTCCTGGCTGAATAAGAACTGTCTTCCCTTAGTGGTGTGGGGCTGTAATAACTGTTTCAGTGCCTGAAGTTCAGAAATTTCCATCCAAGAATAGGACCAACTAAGTAGCTTCAAGTTAAACTGTCAAAACCATCCTCCACAGAGCTTCTGGAGCAGGAGACAACTGGACATTCAAGAAGGCAGATTCAAGATTCAAGAAGGCAGGAAACAGCTGGAGATTCAACACCAGGTTGTTTCATTCATGGGGGGAGGGGGGTTAGAGCAGGGCTCTTGGCCCCAGGAAAGGGATACAGCTGGGAATCACTTTCTTAATAAGTATTCTCTGACCTCCCTCCTGGCTTCCTGTTTCACTGGCCCTAACTCACAGTAAAGTGCTCAACACAGGTTTGTCAAATGAATGGGCTACAAGACAGAAATCAAGTTACCAGAAGCTGGACGCTAGATCAGCAAGCTAGAGCTAGGTAAATAAATGCTTCCAGGCCAGGGTTGGCAGCTCATGCCTGTAATCCCAGCACGTTGGGAAGCCAAGGTGGGAGGATCACTTGAGCCTGGGATTTCGAGACCAGCCTGGCCAACATAGTAAGACCCTGTCTCAACACAAAATAAAATTATCCAGGTGTGGTGGCTTGCCCCTGTGGTCCCAGCTACTTGGGAGGCTGAGGTGGGAGATTCTGATTCAGAACATCTGCAGTGGGGCCTAGAGAATCTGCATTTCTGAACCACATCAGGGAGGATTCTGAAGCCACAGGCTCATAGCTTCTGTTCTGAGAAAGTTTTAGGAAGATGAGCCCGGTGATCAAGAAAGAGGCTGAAGACAGAAGGATAGTTAAGAAAACATTGGGACCATCCAGGTGGGCTACATACAAACCTGCCTTAGAGTGGGAGTGCTGGGAATATGCCAAGGTCCTGGGAGTTTGGAGAAAGCATGTGGACACTGGGAAGGGATGGGAAACTCGACAACTACTGATGCTTGTTAGTGCTTCTTAGGTCGAGCCATTTTTTTTTTTTTTTTTTTGAGACAGGGTCTCGGTCTCTCTTTGTCACCCAGGCTGGAGTGCAGTGGCACAATCACAGCTCACTGCAACCTTGACCTCCCAGGCTTACATAATCCTCCTGACTCTGCCTCCTGAGTAGCTGAGACTACAGGCACACAATACCATGCCCAGCTAATTTTTATCTATTTTGTAGAGAGAGGTTTCGCCATGTTACCTGGGCTGGTCTCGAACTCCTGGGTTCAAGCGATCCTCCCCACTCAGCCTCCCAAAGTATTGGAATTACAGGGATTACAGGCATGAGCCACAGTGCCCAGCCTTCAAGCTCATCCTTGATAAACGGTATTCATCTTAACTAATCAGTGTTCAGGCTCCTTATTTCAACTTCCTTCCTATGTGTTCAGCCTTGTGAAGTCAGAATCCATCTTTTTGACCAAATTCATAATGTCTTTGCCATATGGTCTCAAGGGCCTTGATGAACATGTAATCCTACTCTAGGTAGTTTCAGGGACAGAAGACCTCCTTCAGGACTGAGAAAAAAAAAACAATCTTGTGTTTTGGATGAATCCATGAAAAGGCTGATTAAGATTGGCTCTAGTTGGCTGGTTAGGTCCTATCAAGCTACGGTGTAGCACTCTCTTTTAAGACTTGACTGTTCTTCTCAGGTCCTTATAAGTCACATGAAATCCAGTAGAGCATTTTTAAGTCACAAAAACTGTTAAACTTTTCTTAGGCCCAGTTAGGCGTCATTAAATCTTACTAATATTAGTGAAGTCACAAGATTGAACCAGGCATAATGAAAATAGAATTTGTACAACTTAATGAGATTTGATGAAGATTATTGAACCTTATTCTGTCCTTAAGGCAATAGGACTAAAATTTAAAAATTCAAATTGGATAAATGCAGAAGTTCATTTTTCTTCTTGTTTTTTTTTGTTTGTTGTTTTAAGTAAAGTGAGCTAGCTGAATTTACAAGCCCTGTGTGTCCCATTCCCCGAGGGCCCTCTGTGACTGCTAATTTGAAAACTAATATGTGCTAACTTTTAATGGGTTACTCTCTCTCCTCCCTCCTAGGTGGCATAAATGCATCTTAATAGGGTCTTCTGGACATGGTCCTTTCACCCACAGAAGAGAACCTTGGAGTGTAGGCATTCCAGGCACCAAGCTAGGCCCATAAGGGAAGCAGCTAGACCTTTGGAGTCCTCGCAGATCTCATCAGGCAGACAAGCCCATACTCCAGCAATGTTGGGTGGAGAGATGGGTGGGAAAGGGGCGGGGCTGGAAGTGAGTCATCCTTGGCTAAGTGTGATAAAGTAGGTCCCCAATCAGCCAGAGACACCAGATAATGCCTTTTCATTGCTAGAGAGAGAATCTGTGACTCACTTGGCATTTTGTGGGTTACATCTTTCAGAATGTTTCTGTCACTGGCTGCATTCGAAGCTCAGAAGTAAACTTTAAGATAAGTCTTTATACATTTGATTATGTTACATTTGAAACACATTTGTTTTATTTTTTAGAAAGGTTTCCTTAAATTAGTCACAACAGGAAATATACTCTTTTTCTTGCAAATATTTTTAATTCTTGATCTCAGAGTCAGTCTTTAGCTACTGAAGATATAGGAATTCAGCAGACATCTAGTCCTTATGCTAATAACAGTAATAATGATAATTATAATACTATCAAACACATATAAAGTTTATTTTATCATGCCTGTAATCTCGGAACTTTGGGAGGCCATGGTGGGAGGATTGAGCTCAGGAGTTCCAGATCAGCCTGGGCAACATAATGAGACCTTATCTCTACTAAAATTGTAAAAAATTAGCTGGCAGTGGTAGCGTGCACCTGTAGTCCCAGCTACTCGAGAGGCTGAGGCTGAAGGATCAGTTGAGCTCAAGAGGTTGAGGCTGCTATGAACTATGATCACACCACTGCACTCTGACCTCAGTGACAGAGTGAGAGTCTGTCTCTAAAAAAATAAAAAATAAAAAGTAAAGTTTATTCTATATCAGGCACAGTGTTAAGTGCTTTACAGATACTAACTCATTTAATCCTCACAACAACTCTCTGAAGTTACAGCTTTTATTTTCTCCATTTATAGGTGAAGAAACTGAGGCATGGAGAGATTAGAGACTTTCTCAAGGTCACAGAGCTGGTAAGTGGTGGAGCTGGGATTCAAACCCAGGCAGCATGCATATAGAGTCTATACTCTCAACCTATAACATCAGCAGTAATCAATTTTGTTGGGATAAACCATCCACTATATTCCTGTTTTGGAAGGGAATCCATGATACACTGTTGAACTTTTTCATAAAAAAAAAAAAGAAATCAGGTAACAATGAGAACAATATGGTTTTATCCTTTTAAATAAATATATGTGTTTGTGTGTGCGGTTGGGTTGGAGGAAGAGCAGGAGGGAAGGGGGAGGGGGAGAGATAGCAGATTTGAATGTGGCTAGGACAAGGAGGTCTGGAGGAAATCATAATCACAGTAGTTATTTTGGGGAAGTGGGAGTTGTATAGGTAATTTCACTTTTTACTTTACATACTTATATATTGTTTTAATTTTTAAAAGCATGTGATAAAACACATACACACACGCACACACTCCAAGGAACTGGCAGGCATCAGCTATCTAAGACTAATGAAGAACTAATTAAGCTCTCACCTATAATTACTGACACAGCATGTGGCTGGGATTTCTGCAATCCTGAGAGAAAAGACCAGGTTCTCCCGTGCTCTCAGGCCTAAAAGCAGTGACTCTCACATAGTAGGTACTCAGTAAATGTTGTTTGTGGTGATATGGTATTGGAAAGTATGTTGTTTGAATCACATCCTTCTATTCTCTCAGACTCTGGGGTCATCATAAACTCCGCCAAGTTTTCAATACTTAGGAAATTTTGATCAGCTCTCTAGTTCCAGGGCTGACCAACTTTTTCTTTGGGGGGCAAGAAAATAAGTATTTTAGGCTTTTGAGGCCATAAGATCTCTGTTGCAACCACTCCTGCCGCTGTTGCATGAGAGCAGCCAGGGAAAATATGCAAAGAAATGGGCGTGCTGTGTTCCAATAATACTATATTTACAAAAGCAGGCAGAGGGCTGCATTTGGCCCCAGGACAGTAGTTTTTGGACCCTGCTCTAGCTGCTCAGAACAGTGCCATTTGCCCTGAGAAACAGCTCATTTGCTTTGTTTTCAGGATAGTTTTCTCCTGAATTTCTGAGGGCTTTGCCCATTTGTGAAGGTCTGAGGGATGTACCTTGGAAATTGTGAGGTGTTGATCAAATTCCTTGGACAGTTAAAACTGTCAGGCGGCCTCATTCTTGCCAAGTGAGAGATTTGAGTTGCCTTATTCCACAGTCCCAGAGGGTAACGTTCAGAGTCAGCATACTCTGTTTTTTTGCTAGAACTTTCTACAAAGTACTCGGCTTTTGTTTCTTTGCTTGGTTCAATCTCTAGAGAAGACAAGAGAGAAGAAACTTCCAGTCCACCTCTGATGGCCATTTGTGCAAAAGGAATATGCTGTCTCCCCCTTCCCAACTTTCAGTGTCAAAAGCAGTGTCTTCAGGTCAGTGAATGCAAGAAAGCTGTGGGTTGCACATCGCCAACCTGGAATATTCTGTGGTTCTCTTCTGTGACTCAGACCCAGCATGCAAGTTTTATGCTTCTTTTTACCCCCACACTCCACCCATGGAAGGAAACCATCCTTCCCATTGTGACAGCTTTATTAGACCCATCACCCAAAGGTAGTTCTGGTTGTACTTGGTTATCACCCCTATTGAGAATCCTAATTAAGTCCTGAGGAACCGAGCCAATTCGTTGTTTCTTCATTTTAGCTCCTCCCTGGGCTGCCTCAATAGCTCATTTCCTTAGCAGGTTTCCTATCTTTTCTCCACTACAGTTAGAGCGCCCTGCTCTCCATGACTACCTACCCTCCTCAGGGGAAAAGGGAACCAAACTTTATTTCTGAAATATTTCAAGTTCTTGGACTTTATGTTCCTGTTCACAGATCCTCCCAAGGGGGTGTAGGATCTTTATACAATCAGGCCCTTTGGCAGCCCAAATATTGATCAAGAAGCGGTTGACAGGCAGAACCACGTAAGCTGATATGGTTAGACTTTTTGTCCCCACCCAAATCTCATCTTGAATTGTAATCCCCATAATCCCCATGTGTCAAGGGAGAGAACAGGTGGAGGTGATTGAATCATGAGGGTGGGTTCCCCTTTGCTGTTCTTGTGATAGTGAGTTCTCACGAGATCTGATGGTTTTATAAGGGGCTCTTCCCCCTTCACTCAGCACTTCTCCTTCCTGCCACCTTGTGAAGAAGATGCCTTGCTTTTCCTTCACTTTCTGCCATGATTGTGAGTTTCCTGAGGCCTCCTCAACCATGCAGAACTGTGAGTCAATTAAACCTCTTTCCTTTATAAATTACCCAGTCTCAGGCAGTTCTTTATAGCAGTATGAAAATGGACTTATACAGTACATATGAATAGTTTACAGGCTAAGGCTACTTAACTACATCTCCAACCAAATTTGTAGCTTTCTTCCTCTAATCCCTTGGGACTGACATTTAAAGTCTCTTTGGAAAAGTGCAAGGACAAATCATACCCCACTCCCCCATAGTGCTAACTATAAGAGTTTGTTTGAAAAAATGTGCACATTTTGTGTTTGGGAGTTTAAAAACCAATACATTAATGCTTACATTTAAACTCTACCCTGTGGATAGAAGGGAGAATGAAGAGCACCATTGTGGGTTGGACACGCTTGTACAAAAAACATGGACTCCCAGAAGGAATCACCCCAAATTAAGGCCATTTTAGTGTGAGGGATTAGAATGGGCCATCTAATTTTCATACCTGGCTGCCAAGAGGATAAAAGGAAATGTCTTGTTGAAAAAAATTCTGTTCTGGTTTGTGAGATCACAATGTCTAGCGGCTGCAAATCTTGAAATTATGAGATTACTCAGAGCCTGTAATTTAAACTTTATTTCATATCTATTGTTAAATTACACAAAATCAGTGAATGGTTTGTAAAGCTACACCAATGGACAGATGTTTACAGTTGAAATCATGGGATTTACATAATGGCAAAAATGTATATTTATAACATCCTCTATATACAATAATCAGTATAGACGGAGAAAATGCACTTAATCTTTGCAAATCATGCACACCACAGCAATAACACAAAATGTTTTTTCTGTAACAAGCTTTTCCACTGGCTCAGGCTTCATCCTGCTTTCCAACAATACCTATCAGTTTTAAAAGCAAACATTTTCAATTAAAACTAAAGAAAATTGAAATACCATAGTGATCTACTAACTATTTTAAAAACACAATTGTACACAAAATAGTTTTACTCTAAAACACTGTGACTTCAAGGTGTGGAAAAATTCCTTTCAGTTTTTTAGCTCTCAGGATTTTCAGGACTGCAATACTGTCAGACAAAACAAAAGCTAGAAATACTGATACAAGCTCAGAGTCAAGAAAATCTATTTTAAACCCAAATACCCAGCTTCTTGTCCAGTTTGTGGCTATATTACTACAGATGAAACACATGAGCAGATTGTACAAGATGTGACTTTATGGTCACACTTCTAAGCATGTCCCTTGTGAAAACATAAATGACACTTTCAGTCACCTTGTTTGATTTACAGCCAGGAGGTTAGTGTAAGTCCTTGCATAAGTATAGCAAAATCCATAGTAAAATGAAAACTGCCCGGAATCATGATGCTTGACAGCACAGTGGGTTACATACTTCTTTTTATCTTGGTCAGCTTGTAATAGATACCATAGAAGTATTTTTGCATCGACTTACACTACCAAATTACTCTGCTCAACTCATATGTTCCTGATATGTAACCTCACTACAGAACACTTTTTACTTTTGCTCTTTTCAAAACAAAAACTTTGTAGAAGGGTTTGCCCACATTATCAAGGTGCTATTGAATAACTGGCTAGCCTTCCTAATGCTTATTTTATCCTTTTTTGGCTTTTGTAATTGTCTACAAATCTGTCAACACGAAAAAGAACTAAAGGGCTAGAAATAGTTGGCCCAACTGGAAACATTACAATAGAGATGTACAAAAAGTAAGTAAGAGTTCACATTTTAGGTTAAATTCTATCTGATCAAGAATAACTTCAGCAATATTTTTAGACACATTATCCTGTTCAAGTTTCTTGATTAGGACCTCACTACACAAATATTGATAAAATAATTCTATAGAAAGAAAGTCCTGACTTTAATCCAGGATTATATACCACAATAACTTCAGCAACACACCATTTAGATGATGAAGAAAGATTCTATACATGGGTTAATTTGGAATGAGCACAATTCAGAGAAGCCTTAAAACGAATGAGAAGCAGCGCCAAAATGATTCCAGTATTGTTGAAATTACAGTGCCCTGAAAGTGCCTGGAAATTAGATCTTTACATTGGTATTTCATTTTGAAAAAAAAAAAAAAAGGTGTTTTGTTTAATCTGAGATACACCCTGTGTAAAACCTTTAAAGAGTAGAAGGTAGAAAAAGTTTAAAATTTTAAACATCTCTTAAATATCAAGATATGAGTCCTGTTCTTGAAAAGCCAATATTTTGACATAAAACTACCCATGTTTGGAGAGGAATTTTTTATTTTCTACAGCTCGGTAAGATTCACCATCAGTTGTTATTCTATTTAAATAGATTCCTTGTTAAAATCAGAAGGAAATAAAACGTTTTATGTTTCATTTTAGTTGCTTTATGTTTATACTTATTCTCACCCCTGGAAAAAATGTTTGATTCCAAGATTGGGTTTTAACAGTGTATCATGAATAATTTAAAGTCCATTTCTTAGCCATAAGTTAAATGGTCACATTTTATGTTTTCACTTTGTCTCCACGACTAATTTAAGAACTTCTTAAAATATCTAAACAGCAATTTCTGGTGAGTCTGGTTTGGCTTTCAGATTTCATATTTAGTCCAACCCCAAAAAGACAATTTAATTCCATATTGAGATTTGTTTTACCTACACACAGTATAACACTGAATTGAAAGGCAACTGTAAAGGCAACATCTAAACTTTTTTTTAAAACTTCCCCAATGAAGGAAGCAGGATGTGTTTGGACACTTTCATCTTTTAAGCTATGCCATCTTTTCAGTGGCGCTTTGGGAGAAGTATGTACAGGCCTTTTTGAGCCATTTAACGCCATTTCTCTACACTGCCTATGTAGTCGTTGGTGCCATTGCTGGTGTTATCATTCTGCTCCTTGCCTGAGTTCTGCTTCGGGCTTTCCCGGTTCTCCTTCTGGCTCAAACTCTGAGTCAGATTCTGCATCAGATTCTGAGTCAGGTTCTGATTGGCATTCGGATTTGGGTTCTGACTCTGATTCTGATTCTGATTCTGATTCTGGCTCTGGCCCTGACCCTGGCTCTGGAAATGGGTCTGAAGGAGCCTTCCCTTCAGAAATTTGCGTTGTTCCTGACGCTTTCGCCTGGCCTCCTGATGCTCTTTCTGCCTCATAAACTGATACCTCTGCAAAAAGAGGTCTTTGGCATAGCTGTACAACTCCATATCCAGAAAATTCAGTCCCTCAATACGCTTTTGAATTTCCTCATTGATCTCTACACTAGAGGCCCTAGTGGTATTATACTGGGTAAATGGCGAAATAAAGTTCATGTTGAAGGTTTTCTCAAACAGATATTGGGTCTTCCGCTGAAACTCAGTGAGGCCGAAGAACGCCATGTGCTTCAGATTTGATTTGGCACTTTCCAGAAGGACCTTGTTTCTTTGCTTTTCAGGCATGACAGAGAGGTTGTAGCAGCCTACCAGGGTCAGGTCGGAGAGCATGCGCACCTGGCGGTTGTTGGCTAGATTGTAGGGACAGTCCATAAACTCTTTGAGGGGGCAGCCAGACCAGTCATCGCCAGTGTAGCAGCTGGGCAGCTCTTCGGAGGTTGGAGGCCTTCCATCGCAGACATGCAGGGATGCTTTCCATGTTGCCCCTCTCTGGACATGCCTCCACTCACTCAAGTACCGGGACACTGGGTCTCGGAGGATGGTGATGTAGTGGAAGTTCCTATGGATGAAGCACAAAAACCAACAGTCAGAGATATGGGTGAAATAAGTGGAGTCATGGAGGTACATGGCATATGTGGTGTTCACTGGCCAAAAAGGAAGGCAAAGCAAAAATGACAGGGATCTGATGGCATTTGTCCTGTAAACTGTACTGCAGTCCCCTCTCTGAGTCTCACTAGCCTAGACATAGCTAATTTTTTCAACCAATTTGCTGATACTTCAGCTAAAACAGGTATGAAAAGGTTAGATTCCAGACATCGACCTTGTCGTGCTTCACTCCCGTTCGTTCCCCCTTCCCCTCTTTTTCTCCCTCTCTAACCAAAGACAAAATCTTCCCAATGACACCATTGGCTAACTAGGCAACCACTTTATTTCATGCCCCCCACTCTAAACCATTTAGTGATCATGAAATGGAGACTCATTGGAAGCACATACTTTATTGGAGTGAAATGGAGTTGACAAGTGGGTTCAAATTCTAACTTATTAAATATGCAATACCATTTTTTCTAATATCCAGTCTAATCTGCATATCTTTTTGTTTTTAAAAAACTCATTAAAAGAGTGTATGATATGATACTCTTGATTCTGGCTGTTGTCATATTATGGCTCATACATTATGGAAGTGGAATGTAGAGATAGGCAGAGTAGCCCAGGGCCTCCAGCAATAAACGCTGTGGTTAGTCACTGACTGAAATAGACATGGTAGCTGCCAATGGCATGTATGCAAGCTACTACCTTGGTTTCCACCTTTGCTCCTATGATAATATTCCCAGGATAGGAAACTTAACTCTATCAGCAGCTTCAAAATGTCCCTTTTCCTTATCTACTAAAAGGGCACGTGGATGTCAGCAAGTGTGGAGGCTTTGCTGTATGGCTGTCTTCTCTTTAGGGCTTCAAACAAAGTTCTTTGCTCAAATAGCAGACTAGCAAACATTTAAACCACATGTTAACACACTCACACCATACATGGTAGGCACACGCCCCAGAAACATCAAGTCCATGATACAATCAGGCATACTCAGGGAGAGAACCGTGTCATTGTGCTTTTCATGAGAAATGAGTTACCACTCAGGTACAGAAGATGAAGGACGAGGCCACAGAAGGGCGTATTGTGGAAAGAAAGCAACAATAAACATTGAATATTAGCATTTAGCTTCTTAAAGGAAACCCGGAGAATGGCTTGCAACTTTTCTGAAATATTCATTCCCATCTGAGGGAGTGGTTGTTCTCTACGCATGCATGAGGAGCCACAGGGAACCTGCTCAGCCACCTGCTTAACTGAATATTGGCTGATGTTCACTGAGGAAACGTTTCTCCCAACTGGGGCTTCCATCAACTCAGGCATTCTGAAATCTATCTCCTATGCCTCTATCCCGTACATGGTGCTTGCTCTGCCTGCCGTGATCTTCCCTCTTTGGCTGGAAAATTCTACTCATCCTTCAATACCCGTTCAAGTACCATCTCTTTTGTGAAAAAATGTACCCCACTCTGTGTTGCCAGTTATCATTTCTTCCTCTGTGTTGCCATAGCACTTCTATACTTAGCCTTTGTTAAAATATTTGTGATACTGGGGCTGGGCACGGTGGCTCATGCCTGTAATCCCAGCACTTTGGGAGGCTGAGGTGGGTGGGTTGCTTGAGGTAAGGAGTTTGAGACCAGCCTGGACAACATGGTGAAACCCCATCTGTTAAAAATACAAAAATTAGCTGGGTGTGGTTGTGTGCTCCTGTAATCCTAGCTACTCAGGAGGCTGAGGCACGAGAATCACTTGAACCCAGGAGACGGAGGTTGCAGTGAGCTGTGGTTGTGCCACTGCATTTCAGCCTGGGCAATAGAGCGAGACCCTACCCCTCCATCCCACTGCCCCCCCAAAAAGTTTGTGATACTGAATTACAATTAATTGTTTATATTTCCACTTAAACTATGTTTTCAAGGACAGGGGCTCTGTCCTATTCTTCTATATAGCCCTCATCCCATCCATTCCAGCTTTGCACATTGGCCTTCATCCCTGGCATAAAGCAGAATCTCAGTAACTTCTTTAACTGCTTACTTGATGAACTATCCTGGGGAAGAGGAAGGAGAGAGCTAGGGACATGCCTCATGACATAAAAACTCTGGATAATCTTCCAAGTGCCTTGCAAAAAATCACAGGAAAGTTTTTCTTAAAATAAATCACTTTATATATTTTTTCAGGAAGAAACAAGCATTGGGCAAAGGAGAAGCATCTGGGAGTGAGGATGGAAAAGGGGCCAAGAGCACTTTCACTTGTCTCACTACTTTCCCTAGGACCTGATCTTGTTGGTGCCACTAAAATTCATCTCTATGAGAAGCCACTGCTAAAGAGTAGCAGCTTTTGTTCTCCAGTAGCCTTTACCAACAAAAGATGACTACTAAAGCCCTGGGTTCCCCCCTTCCACTCCTAGCTTTAGTACTCATCCATTCAGTGCATACTTATTGAGCCTTTATGCTAGCCCTGAGGCAACAGTTTAGTGGCAATTAGTCTGATTATTTGGAAAAAAAAAAGAAATTTATTAAGGTCTGTGACACATTTGGATTAACCTTTCAACCAGCTTTTCCAGGCATGCATTGTAATGGGGGCTGCTCGGTGTTCTAACCCCCCAAAATGGAGTCACCTTCATGCTTAGCTGGAAGTCCTCTTGCCCTAACTTCTTGTATTGGTTTAAGCCTACAGTGACATCTTCTGGTAAATATTAAGAGTGCACCACAGTGGAAGTCTGCAGCTCTCCTTCCTAAACATTGTTCCTAGCCTTTCAGAGCAAATACATCCCAACCACCAGGGTTAATGACACAATCAATGTTTCATAAGCACCACCCCTACCCCAACATGGATAGAGAGAAGGCAACACAGAGACAGACTTTCAGAGAGGGTCTCTCATGTTGTGGGTGTGTGGATCCAGTATGCATTCAACTTGAAGGTCACCTAGTGCCCTTAAGAAATACGGACAGCCCAACGTAGGCAGCCTCAGTGTCTACACTGTAGGGATTTTCACTGCAGCAGAGAAGTTAGAGGGGCACACACATACACACACTGCTGCCTTGGTGATAACAGCCACCTAGACTCAGATGACAATACCTGCAGAGATTCAGTGAGTGTCAACAGCCCCCTTCTTCCAGGGCAAATAGCCTTGGGGACCCAGAATGCCTCAACTGAAGGCACTTGATGCTGCTTAGAAATATTCCACGTGTAGAAAGAAAGAAAGATCTGCTGAAGGGTAGGTGTCCAGTGTCCAGGGGTCTCCTGAATTGCATGGTGTGTTGGAAGTAGGAAGGCAGGTAAAAATAACACCTTGGAGGTTATGTCAGAAAAAGAATCCAGGATGCTCATTATATCCAATGAAGAGCTTTTAGGGCAATATCAGAGAAGCATGCTGGGGAATGCGGCTGGGGTCGGGGGCAAACAGAGACATGGCCACTTTTCCCTCAGTGGTCAGGTCAGGTCAAGACTTGCTTAGTCTTGGCACCTAATGTGTGCCTGGCACTATGGCAGGCACTGGGGATACAGACAGGGATAAGACATGGAAACCCGGGGAAAGTGTTTCAATTGTGTGTGCCATGAATGCTTGGAGCAAGTGCAGGGTATGATTAAAAAACACCTCACACTTATTTCTAACCTAGCCTAAAGATAAGACAAGGGTTTCTGCAGCTTTATTTTGAAAAACAAGAATTAGATGGGGCAACTGGGCACGGTAGCTCACACCTGTAATTCCAGCACTTTGGGAGGCCAAGGTGGGCAGATCACTTGAACCCAATAGTTCAAGACCAGCCTGAACAACATGGTGAAACCCTGTCTCTGCAAAAAATAGAAAAATTAGTGGGCGTGGTGGTGCACACCTGTAGTCTCAGCTACTTGGGAGGCTGAGGCGAGAGGATCACTTGAGCCTAGGAGGTAGAAGCTGCAGTGCACCATGGTATCACCACTGCACTCCAGCCTGGGTGACAGAGTGTGAGACTCCATCTCAAAAAAAAAATGAGTCAAGGAGAGAGGAAAGGAGTATGAGACAGAAGGATCAGCATGAGCAGAGGCACAGAGGCATAAACCAGCCTATTGTGCAAGAGAAACGTACATCAAAAACCTCCCGGGGAGTGAAGGAGTAGTGGCAGGAATTGAAGATGGAGAGGGAGCCCAGGACCTGGTTGTGAAAGGCCACAGATGCCATATTAAAGCATTCAAAGTTAATTCTGCAGGCAACAGAGAGGCTTTGAAGGGCTTTAAGCAGGGGAATGACATGATGAGGTCTGTGTTTCAGAAAGATCATTATGTATATGAAGTTGAAATTCGTGAAGTTAGTTAAGAGGCCACTGCAGAAGATAAGGCAAAAGAGAAGGAGGAGCAGACTAGAGAAATATTTAGCGGGTAAAAGTGACAAAAGGGATTCAGGGGAGAAAGAGGAGGAGGAGTTAAGGATGCCTCCTAGAGCTCTGGAGGAAGGACTGAGGTGCCTGCGGGACATCTGAGTAGAGTTGAATGAACAGATCTGGCACTCAGAGAGCAACCTGGGCTGAAGATAAGGTACGGAGTGGTCAGCACAAAGTGGTAATTTCCAGACCATCATGGTCTATTTAGGGACCTTTTTAAAATTCCACTTGTGTGGCTTCAGATATTCGAAGACAGCATTTGCCCCAAGGCTTCTCTTCTTTATGCTAAAAATGGTTTTCAACTATTCTCTATATAGCTTCAAGGCCCCGCTATCCTGTTGTCTGCCTGCAAGTGCATTCCACTTTATTGGAACATGGCCTGCTAAGCATGATCTGACAAGCAACAAGAAGGGACAGCCTATCACCTTCCTCATTCTTGACACCATTTCTCTTAATGTGGCCTCAGATCACATGGACCATTTTGGCGGCCACACCACACCACTGATACACAGTAAGCTCAATTGTTTCATACTTTCACATATATGCCACGCTGGAACTCAATCTATATTGTCAGGAACTGATGCAGTGTATTTGTGGCCCTGTTTAATCTCTTCTTGATGGAGGAAATCTAAGCCTGTCAAAAGACATCTACATTCTGATTATATCCCCCAATATCTTCACCATACTTTCCTGTTCCTGTTGGCAATGCCTGGATTGAGGCATTGATCAAAACAGAGTAAGATGCAGGTGAGAGCAAGTCTCTGATAGTTGCTGGAAATCTTTCTTCAGGTTGACATGAAACTGAAGGGTGCTGCTGAATGGACTGACTGAATTTTAACTGAATGAGGCCAGTTCAGCCCCAGGAAAATCATACGCCGCCTGTTTCACTTAGTAGTAATTGGACAGGACTTTCTTGTGACCAAATGTATCACCTAATTAAAATGACAAGGTGTCACATTTTTAAATTGGAGCCATGACTCCCCATTGGGTTACATGGGTTAATTGAATGGCTGATTGGTGCTTCTGTATGCCCATGGTGCCTTTACAGGCACTACACAGTTAAAGGTTTACCACCTTTTACTGAAGGACAGTTCTCTGGGTGGCCTTGGACCAACACAATACTCCCCTCGTTCTTGCTTGTCATTCTTAAGAATAACTGTAGAATGTGCTGGGAGTGCAGTATCCTGAGATAGGGAGGAACTGCCTGAAACAGCAAAAGCCTTGTTCCAGTCCTTCCTGGAGAATCTAACATCTTGAGATAGGGAGGAACTGCCTGGGACAGCCCAGCCTTTGTTCCTCTCTCTCGGAAGCAGGATGTCCTTCAAAGCTTTGCTAAACAAGTCACATGGCCCCTGAGGTATATAACTCAGGAAAGGCTGCCTTTTGGGGTCCCTCAGCTATGGTGCAAGTGAGGCATGCTTAATCGAGACTCATTCACCCAGGCAGCTTTCTTGAGTCTTGGGAAACCATCTCACAGTGGATCCTAGGCTTCTTTTGTCCCTTGCTGCCTATCTGTAAGTAATAAACCCACTTCATGTAACTTGTTGCTTATGAGTGTGTTCTGTCTCACCAAACCCATATAAGTTTATAAACAATGCACAGTGAACCTGCTTTGTGTCTACAAGTTTAGGCCAACTTTTTCCTGTCACTGATATGCAATTGTCGAAATAATAGCAACAAATGAAAGAGTTGTCCAAGCAAGAAACCAAAGGGCCATCCTTGACTCCTCTAATCTCACCTCACTACTAAGAGCTAAACATTCACTTAAGTCCTTTACAGTTTCTAATAGCTCTGAAATCCATCCTTTGCACCACTGCCTGGGGTCAGGCCTTCATCACTTCTCTACTAAAACACTGCAGTAGCATCCTGTCCTACTCTTCAGGTCTCCAGTCCCATGCCACTTCCACACCCCCAGATGGCACTTACCTGACCTGTCATTCCCTAATTAAGCCCTCCCAATGGCTCCCTATCAACTATGACATGAAGCCAAGCTCCTCCACATGCTAGAGACAGCCTTGTGGAATCCAGCAACCACCTTTCTTTCTGTCCAGCCTTCTCAAGTGAGCTCCCTCTATACAAGTCTTTCTCAATTGTGAGTGATCTTCCATCTCCACTCCCCAAACCCCCAACTCTGGGCCACTTGGCAATATCTGGGGATATTTTGGTTGTAATGACTTGGGGAGGGGGTTGCTACTGGCATCTAGTAAGTCAAGTCCAGGGATGCTGCTAAATATCCTATCATGCACAGTCCCCCTACAACAAAGAAATACCCTGCCTCAGATGCCAATAATGCCAAGGTTGAGGAAACTTGCTCTATACCCTATATGCTGAATTTTCCAAATCAAAGTCCCAGGCAGTGACTCCACAGGTGCTTTGCCTCTGTATATGGAGTGCCCACTCTTTTGAATGGCTTCTATTTATCCTTTGTAGGTTACCTGGCAAAGTCTTTCAAAACTCAACTCAAAGACTGTCTCCTCCGCGAAACCTTCCTTGACCTCCCTGGATGGAGTTAAGCACCCCCTTCTCTGCTCCAGACGCCCTGGTGTTCTCCCATTGTAACATGTATCACAATGTGCTGGGATTGTCAAGGGATTTTTCTGCCTCTTCCGCTGGACTATGAGCTCTGGGAGGGTAAGAACCATGTATCTATCCTCAGGGCCTAGCACAATGTTTGACATAAAGTAAGCAATTAATAAAAGATTGTTGAATGAATTTCTGCAGGAGAAGCAGCAGAGCTTATGATGAGCAAATAGGAAAATGCGTATCTTAGTCTTTGATAAGGAAAAGCCACTAGATGTCACTATGAAATAACAGATATACCATTTTATACCTGTAATGGAGCATTTTAAGGAGATGTAGCTGTGAAGGAGATTGTTATATTTAGCTGTTGTCCCTGACTTTTTGTGCAGTATCCCAGTTTAAAAGAAGGCTGGAAAGTTTAAGGACGTTAAAAATAACTAAATGGTTAAAAACAAGAATCTTATTTTTTATTCTCCTTTTAATAGACCATTCTGAAATAAGTGCCCAAGTTCTAAGTCACAGAATCCTACACTCGTCAGAACAGGAGGAAACCTTTGAGACAGTAAATCATTTAGGTCAAACCCTTCACTTTAAAGGTGGGGATACTGAGGCCCAGAGAGAGACAGGCAAGGACTTGTCCCCAAATCACACCTTGCCAGTAGCCCTTGAGAATCAATCTACCTGAGAGAACTATTTCTGGGCCGAAGTCCTGTTATTTTAGCAGACCCTCTTTGTGTCTGCTAGTTACCTAGGATGGCACACTCAACCAGGCCTGAAAGAACTCACTAACCCCCATGAAGGGTAAACATTTGGCTGCTCAAAGAGGACACTTTTTTACACCAACTACATAGCCAGGAGCTGGGGGTGCTCTGTGCCTGACACTTATACATTAACTCCCAACAATCCTGTGAATCATATATTATTATTCCCTTTTCCAGAATGAAGAAACTGAGACTCAGAGATGATGTGACTCTGGGTCACGCCTCAAGTTAAGCAGGTGTGTTCAGGCTCCAATCCAGGTCTCTCTCACTCTAGAAATGGTATTCTTTCCATCCTGGTGCTAGGGCACAAGCCCAGGACTTCTGATTCTATGAGTTAACTAAAAAAGTGGTTCCTAAAGTGTGAGCCCAGAACCATCAGCATCAGCATCATTTAGGAACTTGTTAGAAATGCACACTCTCAGGTCCACTCACTGAATCTGAAACTCAGAGGCTGGGGCTTGCCAATCTGCATTTTGGGAAGCCCATCCAGAAATTCTGATATACACACAGTTGAGTTTGAGAATCACTGTCCTAGGCATGTGGCTTCAGAGATCAGAAGTCTCTCAGAAATCCCAGGTGGTATCTAGAGTGTAGACAAGCCAACTGTGCCCCCAAGTGCAAGCCCTATCTTCTCTCTACCCCTTGGAGAAACCCTGGGGGCACCCATTTCCATCAAGGGAAAGTCCAGGGAATGTTACTTGAGCAAAGTTCTGAGGATCATGCTGTAAACATTTACTTTCCTTTGAGGCTACTGGTTCACGAAAGGCCATGATAAGGTTTTCCCTGCACTACTCAAAGGGGAAATAAATATCAAAGACATTTTTTAATAGAAGAAGGCCAGAAAACCCGTAGCAGTTAAGGTCATAGGAGTGATCAATAAAAAGTTAATTTAAGAAAGGAAACAAATTCTTATCCCAAATCAATAGGAGTGAACATTCTATTATACCTGTAGCATATATATATGCTATATATATATAATATAAAATATATAAAAAATATTTTATATATATAATATTATATATATATAATATTATATATATATATTTATATATATATTTATATATAATATTATATATATTTATATATAAAATATAAAATATATATAAAATATTTTTTATATATTTTATATATAAAATATAAAATATATATAAAATATTTTATATATATATAAAAGTTCAGCCTTTGCACATCTTGTTCTTGCAGAAACAATGAGTGGTAGAAAAAGAACTGTGGTTGGTGGTCCTAAGTAACTCTGCCAATAGTTGGGGGGGTTATATATGACACTGAGTCATTAATGTTGAAGGTCTGGTCTCCTTCCTTGGCTAATGAAGTCTAAAGCAACCACATGGATCCTCCCATTGCATGTAAATGACTGGGTCAAAGCAAGGAGGAAGGCATTCAAATCAAACAACATTAATATATGAGCACAAACTAAATAAAAGTATGGTAAATTGAATCAAAGGCAAACATGCTTCTGATGGAGCTGGACCCCTTAAGCCCTGGAGGTGCTGTTTTAAGTGCTTTTCTTGTGTAGCTCATATTAGTAGTCCCCAAATAGGAGTTTAATAAATGCTGTTATCAGCAGTGGCAGCAGTCTCATAAAAGAAGTGTGGGACTTCACAAGGGGACTACTTTGAAGCAGACAGACGTGCCTGTAGATGTGTTGTTTTTGGCACATTTGTCACAAGTTTTGTGGCTTAGTAGTCATGCTTTACCTAGTGAGAAGAGTGAGCTGTTGCATTTGCAGACAGTGGGTTACATAGAGCAGTGTGACACATGACTTCATTTAATTGTCTTCACAACACTAGAAAGACCTAAATGATCTGGATGCTGAACCTCTTCCTTTCCCCTTCAAGTTCATGCTGTGGGCTGCTGACTTAGCCAGACTTTCTGGGCTACCCACAGGAGGTGGGGAGCAAGGTGAACTCTTGGGAGCACAGTGATCTATGAGACAAGCAAGACTTATTAGACAAAAGATCTACCAGACACAAAACCAAATCTGAAGAGGCTGAAGGTCTTGCACCCACCAAACATGCTATTAGTTCTCCTTGCAGGAGTTTTCTGCTCTTCTTCATACCTCACCCAAACGAACAGTTCTGTGTATATAAAGTAACACCTTCATTCATTGATTCTTTTCCTCTGATTAACTAAAAGTAAACCCATCTGTGTGTATTGTGGGGCGTGCTCAAAGGAGCACAAATGGGCTTTCATTAAACAGAAGGATGTTTTTCTATGCGATTCTTTTTCTTTAACAAAGCAGAATTTTTTTTTCCTTTGTTGAAAATAAAGAAGATTTCTAATGCCTTTGAATTCAAACTCAAGGTGGAATTCTTCACACAATCAGTCCTGGTGATATTTACTTCTTTTTAAAAGAAATCACTCTCCTTTTTCCCAAAGCCCAGTAGGTTTCAAAGTACATAACTCTAAGGGCTTTTGCAAATAGTGAGAAAGCTGAGTTCTTTAACAAGATGTGAAATTCCAAACTTTATGACCCATAGTTGCAGGCCTTTACCCAGAATCCATCCAATTGCTTGACATCATGAAAAATTTTGTAGATTACACTGCCTTTCTCCCAATTTTTTGCATTCTAAAATTATTTTGTGAGTCTTGGTTCATTAATAGTCAGTGTATTTTTGAGGTGGAAGAAACTTTTATGAAAATACCCTACAGCATGCAGATTAGGGGACTGGGGTCCCATGAAGGGACATGATCTGCCCAAGTCACACGGAGACCAGATCTGCCACTGATTAACACACTCAAGCTTCCTGCCTGACTTTCCTTCTAGGAACTCCTCCCTCCACATATGGAACTTCTCAGCTTACTGAGTGTTTCTATGTGACATCTTCTGTCAAATTGCCATCCCTTGAGGATTGGCATCTGGAACTGCCAGAGCTAGGGGTTGGTTCTCTTCCTTCTCCCAACCCTGAAACAAGAGTGCACAGAGGGGAAGAATCATAAGCTCCATGCCACAGTGGATTGGAGGAGGTTGGGGAAATTTCTAAGTGTCCCCACTGGGACTATCATGGTTTGCTCTTCAGATAAACATCCCTAGTGCCTCTTGTCCCAGGAATCCATTGCTTTGGTCCTGCCTTTTGATTGATTAGTACATCCACATAAAACCCTGCATGTTTCAGGTCTTAACTAAAAAGTAATAAAACTGGTACTTTCATGAAACTCAATCCAGAAACAGGCATGTGCAAAGAGGGTACATAGTGCCCTTTTAGCCCTGGAGGTGAGGGGCTTGGCCTTGGGTTGCAAGACAGAAGTTTAATCAATCCATGAACAACGTATCAACTCTGTCCTAGAAGTCGCCATAATTAGAGCTGTAGGCATGGTGAGGAAGTTGCATGTATACGGGTGCCAGCTTTCAACGGGCTTAGAATTGGAGGGGAGGGGGCAGACAGAGGCACAGTATATTTCAGTGCTAATTGTGTCATACAGAGATTAAGTGAGAAATGAGTGGGGAGAAGAGAGTTGACTGTATTATGGTCATCAAGGAAGGCTTCATAGAAGAGGAGGAATATGATGGATTCTGAAGGACAAAAAGGATTTGACTAGGTGCGTGTATGGTGGTGGGGTGGGTGGACGGCATTCTGACATCAGCAAAGAGCAAAACAGACAGGAAACTAATAGATGTTTTGATTTAACAGGTGCCTACAGTATGTCAGACACTAGGCTAGAAGCTTTTTCGGAAAAGCTATCAAATAGGTGTTAATGCCTTCATTTTAGTCACAGTGTATATCATGAAAAGGGCTTGTTCTAGAGCTGCACTGTCCAATATGGTAGCCATCAGCAACATGTGACTACCGAGCTCTTGAAATGTGGCTAGTCTGAACTAAGAAGTGATTTAAGTTTTCAAGCATACTAAGATTTCCAAGACTTAGAGGTAGAGAAAATATCTCATGAATTAATTGTTATTTATACTGATTACATGTTGAAATAATAATGTGGATATATTGGGTTAAATAAAATATATTATTAAAGTTAATTTCATCTGTATCCCCATTTTTAATGTGGACACTATAAAATTTAAAATTACATAGGTGACTTGCATCACATTTCTTTTTTTGAATTTCAACTTTTATTTCAAATACAGGGGTACATGTGCAGGCCTGTTATATGGATATATTGCAGGATGCTGAGGTTTAGGGTATGGATCCCATCACTCAGGTGGTGAGCACAGTTCCCAATTGGTAGTTTTTCAACCCACAACCCCTTCCTCACCCAACCAAGTAGTCCATGGTGTCTATTGTTTCCCTGTTTGTGTTCATGTGTGCTCAATGTTTAGCTCCCACTTATAAGCGAGAAAATGAAATACTTGGATTTTTATTTTTGTTTGTTTGTTTTTGGAGATGCAGTCTCGCTCTGTCTCCTAGGCTGGAGTGAAGTGGTGCGATCTCAGCTCACTGCAACCTCCACCTCCCAGGTTTAAGTGATTCTCCTGCCTTAGCCTCCCGAGTAGCTGAGATTACAGGCATGCACCACAATGCCCAGCTGATTTTTGTATTTTTAGTAGAGATGAGGTTTCACCATGTTGGCCAGGCTGGTCTCAAACTCCTGACCATCTCAAGTGATCTGCCCGCCTCGACCTCCCAAAGTGTTGGGATTACAGGCATGAGCCACCACACCCAGCAATATTTGGTTTTCTGTTCCTGCATTAATTCGCTTACCTTTATCGCCTCCAGGTGCATCCATCGCATTGTATTTCTATTTGACAATGCTGATCTACAGCCAGACTGCCTGTGTTCAAATTCCAGTTCTGGCAGTTACTAGCTGCGTCATCTTGGGCAAATAACCTCTCTGTGCTTCTACTTTTCTCATTTACAATGCATGAAAACCATAGAGTCTTTATGAAGATAAAATTTGGTCTTTATATTTGGTCTTTGTGTCCTCACTGACAGATGTGTCTGAGCCTCCAATGTGTGTGCTCTCACCCACTGGGCTGTTCATTCTCATTTGTGCCTGAGCACAGCCTCAGGAGTCACAGGCCAGGAGCACAACTGGCCTGAATGCAGCAGGACATTTGAGTAGGAAGCAGTTTGATATGCTGGGATGTGAAATGAGGGATCCAATTCTGTGGTTTTTGTGGGCCCCTTACAGAACCACAGGGCTGGGATCTGAGCATTTTAGAGCTGAGGGGCCCGGGGGCAGGGGTATAGCTGGACACCATTTTAGACCATACTTCGTATTCTACGGATCCCGAAACCAGATAGCCAGCTCCCTTTCCATGTCTCTAGATTGTGAGAAATCCAGAGACACACAGAATCATTTCTTTAGGGACCTCCACAGAGACAAGAAATCAAGTAAGGGGCCTTTTTCACATGGTAGGCCGTCAATAAATATTAAGGCAATTTTGAGCTAGTGATAGCCAGTCCCACGCATTCACCTGGGCCTGCTGGACATGTGCTGTCTGGGAGGCAGGTACCCTAACTGTGCTTTGGAGAAATCGTTAGAGGAAATCTAGTCAGGAAAAATGCCTGCTCTCAGCATTGTGCTATTTTCCAGAGCAGCACAGGGGAAAAGTTTTCCCCCTAAATGAAGGCTTCCCTTCTTGAGCCCTGGGTTGATTTTAATGAGCTCTAATATTGCTTCAAGGTGCTGAGAGATATGAAGTGCAAACCCTGGCTTTTTCTGGGGGGTGTGGGGGAACAGAACTTTTTAACCATTTGAACTGTAAAGAATTGGAGCCATTCAGAATTTCAAGGGCTGGCAGGGTCATGCCTCCTTTCACCTGGGAAAGTTTTTCCTTCAGATATTCAAGCTGCAAAAGGCATAATTACTGAATAACATGGCTGGGCTACATGTGTGGGGAAATAAGCATTCTATACAGTAACAGGCACAGCCTTGTTTCTTTACAATGATAATACTGGGTGGTGAAAAAAACTCATCCATCCCCCATCCCACCTCTCTAGCTAAGGAATGTGATGTCACACTGGGGCAAGTACAGGAAGGAGGACTGAAGACATGAAGATCCTGATTGAGCAGAAGGAATTATTTTGAAGGTTATGTTAGTGCTGAAACTGACAAGCGTTCTATAAGTTTCGCGCATCAGAGGTTTCTTTTTGATGGCATAGAGACTTTGGACAACTGTGTTTCCCCTTTAAGGCAAAAAGGAGACCTTCCCTGAAATCAGTGGCCTAGTATTGGGGAGTCACGAGGCAGTTGCCCTCATCATCCCTTCTCCACGCACAGTATATTCCTCCAGATTGCAATTTTACATCACACTGCAATGTCCTGAATCCTAGAGAAAAGACATTTTTGTCCAAAATGTGACAGAATAGAAAAACAGTATGTGAAATTAGACAGCTATGCATGTTGTAAAATATAAGCCATGGCTCTACTTTGATGAAAGCATGAACATTCCATAATTTTTGACAGAATAGAATCTTTTTTTTTTTTAAAGTGGCACTTTACAAACCTCATCTTGTGCAAAACGGAATCTTACTTCACTGAAAGTGGGTGAGGCCATTTTACTCATCATGGTTGGGGGCAATTCAACCAAGGGGGAGCCTGAGAGTGTTCCACACCTCCCTCCATGCATACAATGAGCTCTGGATTACTCTCTCGTTGAGTAAGAGCCATGTCCCATGTGTGGAAACTGGCCAACTGATGAAGGGCAAGGTTCCTGTGAATGGAACCAATGAGAGCCACTCACAGATGAAAGATGAAAGTGACAAACTCATATTTTTCATAGAGTAGATGGTTTGGCAGACCTCTCAGAGGTTACCTGCTCCAATCACTTTAGCAATGAGAATGCTAAAGCCCAGAGGTGAAGGATAGGGACTCATCCAGGGTCATTTGGCCAGTTTATGGCACAGAAGGGACCCAAAACCAAGTCTCTGACTCCTTGTTCACTTTCCTGAATATCACCCTTAAGATGACCAACGAACAGGAATCAGCTTTAGGCAAAAGCAACCCCTCTATTTGGTTGACGTTCACTTATTCTTTACTGCAAGACTTTAAACCCATAAAAAAGGACTCAAAGTCAATGCTCACATTAAGACAGATGCCTGACCCTGACTTTCCAACTAAGGCAAATGCTAGAGGGCAGAACCTCCCTCAGATTCTTCAAGTCATCATTTACTGTGAGGACATGTCAATGAGAAGAGAGATCTGCTTGTGTGCTGCGTGAGCCACCTACAGAGCTTTCCCTCCTGGCTTGGGCTTTTTTGTCTGGAATTGAGCTTAATTCTCAGAAATAGTGACTCACTGCAAAGTGGATTTAAGGCCAGAGATAATTACTCTAAATGACATTGCCCTTCTCAAAATAGTTTTTCAGAAAAGTCATCTGAAGAAAATCCATTGATATCAGTGCCTGAGAGAAGGAAGGAAGGAAAGAAGGAAGATGGGAAGGAGCGAGGGAGAGGGAAAGGACAGAAAGAGGGAAGGAAGGGAGGAAGAAAGGGGGGAGGGAGGGAAGGAGGGAAGGACAGAAAAAGGGAAAGTGGGAAGATAGGAGTGAGGGAGGGAGGGCTGATTAATCACAATCAGAAATTTGAAAAGGTTTCCACTGTTTTTATAACGTTAGTTTCTCACTCAATCCTATGAAGTATACAGGACAAGATATAAAATTCCCATTTTGCAGCTGAGGAAACTGAACCTCAAACAAAGGAGGCAACTTTCCCAAGGATATATAGTTGGTCAGCAGTGGGTCTAGGACCAGAACCCAGGTTTCCTAACTCCCAATTCAGTGTTTCCCCCATGTTTTCTCTGTTGCACATTAAGCCTCAAATAAATGGCTGCATACTCCATTTCTCTTATTTTGTCTTGCAAACCAGGCTAGACATTCCTTAAGAGCCAAACTATTTGATATCTCTCCTGTCTCTCAACACAGGGCCCAGCACCTTATGGGAACTCAGCCTGGTGGGTTAATTGATGAGCCTTCTAGCATGAAGCCTTGAAATCACCCAGGATGCTCCATTTTATCCTCTCCCATCCCACTGCACATCAGTTCCTCCTCCCACCAATCAGAAACAAAGGGCATTGTCCCCTAAACTACACAGGCCCTGAAACGAGTCCCAAAGTGACTCCACCTCTGGCTGGTGTAGTGCCTCAGGTCCCCAGGTTGGCATTTCCCCAGTCAGGAGAGACTGCTGCACCCACAGTACAACTTGTAAGGGTAAAGGAGGCCCCTTCTCCTCCAAATGTACCCCACTGAGGCCTGAAATCCCACCCTTAGTTACTATTTCTTTGGTCCTTTGTTGTAGCTGGGAGACCTCGGCCCTCCAAGCTTCTCCATTCCTCCTCCTACACCTCCCCCTTCTTCCAGCCTTTCCCCCACTGGACTCCCTCTCTGGGCTTAGTCTGTTCAAAATCTGAGACCTAGAAGGAAAGTCATTAGAAAAACTCATTTCGTCAAAGTGTCATGTACTTAGCACCACCAGAAGCATTTCCATTTTAAAGGGGCAGCCCCTAAGGGGCAATGCTATGCCCTCTTATGGTAGAATTTCAGGCAGCAGTAGGGCAAGTTCTATGGGGCAGGAGGCCATCCAAAAATCACAGAATATAGGAGACCAGCTATTATGCACAGGTAAAGGCTGCTTCAATAGTCATAATCAGGATACCTATTCCTTTCTGCTCAAAGAAAGTAGAGGAATTTAAAATGAGGTCTTTTGGTGACAGTTTTGATCAAACACTTTTTCCTTTTCAGAGCCATGAATCGGTCATGAACACACTAAGTTAAAGCAAGATTTGATTTCCCCAAGGCTATTTTTGAAGTCCTGTTGTTCCCCTATCCCACCTCCTTCCATTTAACATTCATGAGTTAAGGTGTTACTAGAAATGCACGCAGGGAGAACATGTCGACCTCCACCTTCTACGTGGTGGAAAGAATGTGCTGACAGTTGAAATATGGGCAGGTACATTTTTGGGAGACTGGCATTGCTGCATTTCAGCATACCAAGCACAGTTCAGGTGATGAGCAGGTCACCTTTGAGGTTTTTAAATAATCAGAAGTATTTATATTTCTCAGTTCATTTTCAAGGATTAAAGAGCTATTATTCCAAATCTTTTGAAAGGAATAGCACCCTCTTTCTCTTCTACTTCTAAAAAGTTCTTTATAGCAAATATATATTTATTTTTAACAAAACACATCTTCTTCTTCATAGAGCCTTACACCATGACTGAGAAATAGACAGTTCCAGTCCATTTCATAGACACTGATATTAGTGCACAGAGAGGTGAAAGGTCACACAGCCAGTAAGTCATCAAGTTACATATGTTTTAAACCCAAGTCTAGATATCCAGACTCATTTTGCTACCCCATGCCACTTTGTTCATTTTATTTTAAAAGGTATTTTGCATGACAGCGAAGAGCTTTCTGCAACACCATAATGGGACAGGCAACCAGGGCCAGCCTTGTGGGGTGGCGTAAGTTCAGGAGTGCTGGGAAGCACAGCCCCTCCCCAACACAGTTGGCCAGCAATCCACAATGTAAAGTTTACTCCTTTGGTTTAAGAATCTGCCTCCTGTGCGTAGGGGATGATAGGAGATAAGGAGTACGGAGTCAAAAGCAATGAAGACTTATTGGTCATTTGCATGGGGGAGGAACTAAATGACCTCTAAGATATCCCTCCTGCTAGGTGTGGTGGCATGTGCCTGTAGTCCCTGATACTTGGGACGCTGAAATGGGAGGACTACTTGAGCCCAGGAGGTTGAGGCTGCAGTGAGCCATGATAGCAGCTCTGCACTCTAGTCTGAATAACAGAGCAAGACCCTGTCTCTTAAAAAAAAAAAAAAAAAGTCATGTGTCCAAATTCAGGACAAGAAGACAGGCCTCAACTCTAAGTGTACCTGGAGCTCACAGAAGGAAAAGAGCAAGGCCATTTAGTTGGAACACCGTGCAACGTAAGAGCCTTTCAGTGGTGCCCAGCAGGCAGTCAAGGAAGACTACTGGTGGTGAGGAGAGTGTATTAGTCCATTCCCATGCTGCTGATAAAGACATATCCGAGACTGGGTAATTTATAAAGAAAAGAGGTTTAATGGACTCACAGTTCCATATGTCTGAGGAGGCCTCACAGTCATGGCGGAAGGCAAAGGAGGAGCAAAGGCATGTTTTCCATGGCAGCAGGCAAGACAGTGTGTGCAGGGGGACTGCCCTTTATAAAACCATCAGATCTTGTGAGATTTATTCACTATCACAAGAACAGCATGGAAAACCCACCCCTGTGATTCAATTACCTCCTGCCGGGTCCCTCCCACAACATATGGGGATTTTGGGAGCTACAATTCAAGATGAGATTTGAGTGGGGACACAGCCAAACCATATCAGACTGCCCATATGGACAGGACTGAGATCATAAAAGTGAGGAGAGAGAACATCTCCATCTGCCTTTCCCCTCAGTTTCCTTCCTCTCTCAGTCTTCTCCACATCCCACCTCATGCCGTGTGCATCCCCTCTTCTTTTTCAGTGACTTCCTCCTCCTCCTGGTTGTTTTGCCATTCTCTCTTCATCTTTTTTTCCTGTCCTGACGCCATAACTCCCCTTTCTCCCCCTCTATCTTCTCCACCCCTCCAGCCTCTATGTCCCCTCATTGTATTCTGATGAGTCCTCTTTGCTCCACTGTCTCTTAGTTTCCCTTGTCAGTGGCCAGATCAGCTGAAATAAGGCCCAGAGGTGAGCAGCAGGAGAGAAAGCTGAATATGGGTACCCCCAAAGCTTCAGCCTGGGGACAAGCAAGTGAATCCTCAACATGCCTCTGGGAAATAATCACTTTTCCCCTTATTCCCCTGCTGGAGAGTCCCAAAACTCCTAGGCAGGCATGGTCTTTGCCCAAGTGTGTCTTTGGCATCCATCTCCTCTCCTCCCTATACCCATTGGCTTTATTCTTGCTCCTCTAGCATCTGTGCAAACACTGGTAGGAAATGAATGAAGCCAAGTTGTTGGATGCAAGAGGCTTAACCATGGGACAGGAGGAGAGTGAAGTTTGGCCAAGTGTTTCAGGAGGACAAGAAAGCCTTCCTACCATGGGCATGGGGCACTTGTGAGATAATCCAGGCAGCATGTCTGACAACAGAGGGCTTTTATAAAATTTCTTTATGCAAGGCAATATAATATAGATCATGAGCATGAGCTCTGCAGCCATTCTGTTGAGGATTTGAATCCAGCTCTACCTCTTATGAGATAGTGTGACTTTGGGAGAGATGCTCAGACTCTGTGCTTCAGTTTCTTCATAAAGTGAAGATGATAATTCTATCACTTGCCTCATAGAGTGGCTGTAATAACTAAATGAATTAATACTTAGAATTGTGTTTGACACATAGTATAAGATCAGTAAACACTGGCAATAATTGTTTGCATAGGGTTGCATGCAGGACTTCAATGACACCTCTAAAAACTGCTTGATTCATGAGTCAGACTTACACACTTTGGGCAGAATGTGTTCTCAGTGCCTGAAGAAGCTGTCACAGGGCTGAATGGGGTTCACTCTAAGCCACTTCCAAAGTCAAAGGCAGTGGTACCTGTCATTTGCCTTGGAACCACAGACTTTGTGCACTTCCCGTGGGTCCCAATGCATGAGGACCAAGTGAAAAGTGCTCACAACCTGGCCAAATCCGACCCTGAATGGACCACTTCCTCAGTATGCCAGTGGAAATCAACTACATCTCTCAGCTAAAACAACTGTATTTATCATTCTGAAATCAAATTTTGAACAAGTGGATAGTTCCGGAGCCCTAGGCTTTTGATGTCATTTAACACTGAAAATTGCATGTGGAAAGAGACAAAAAAAAAAATGTTGGGTGTAAAAATACAGAGAACAAGTTTAAATTGTAGGCAGATGTAGAACAGTCTAATTTCTCTTTTGTAAGCCTTCAGCTTCTAGTTCTACCTAACCTATACCTGCGCTTTTTGTGGCTGGTTAACAATTCCAAAACGGGGTGGAATTCTTGATCTCTCTCTCTTTTCACTTTCTTTCATGCCTTTAACCTGGTGGTACGGGAAAGCCATCACTTTGTCTTACAGTCTGATTCTTGGTTGGGTCAATGGAGATATTATCCTTGTGAGTGGCAAACAAACAACTAATGGGGATAGCTATTCTAGTCCTGGAGCCCTGGGAGGAGGTTCTCAGAGCTAACTAATGTTTCTAAAAGATCCTGAAATGTGTGTGGGGTAACACATATTTTATCATAGTTATTCTGGCTCTGCAAGTGCAATGAAAATGTTAGCCTCGGCATATCAATCGTGTTTTACAGATGACTGTAATTTCCTGAATGTCAAAACTCCAAATTTTTCTACTAAGCAAACTTTTCAGTGGCAAAACAGATTGCCTCCATAATGTATCACTGTGGGCAGGAAAAATGAAATCTTTATGCACTGTATTATGAATCAATGAGGCATTGAGATTCTTGGAAGGATGAGTGGACTCTGGAAAATGAAAAACTGCCGCTATTCCATCTCTACAAACTGCTGCTCAGGGAGTGGAGGCTTTGGTGGCATTCAGCATGTGGGCCACAGAAATACCGAATTCAAGTTGAAACCAGTTCCTGTCTTTCCCTGCATTTTGATGGGGTAAATGTCACTGTAGACATAGTGTGAGTCAGGGCATTTAGCAAACCCTTGCCCAAAAGCCCCCTAATGTGATTTCCTTCTGGAATAATGGCTCAGTTGGATTATTGCCACAGGGAGCCAGAGAAGACTGCACCTTTCCTTAAGGGAAAAATGGTATCAATAACAAATAATTGTGGAATGTATACCATGTGTCTTGCACCATGCTAAGCATTCTACATGGGTTATCTCATTGAAAAATCACAACTCCAGGCTGGGCACGGTGGCTCATGCCTGTAATCCCAGTATTTTGAGAGGCTGAAGCAGGTGGATCATCTGAGGTCAGGAGTTCGAGACCAGCCTGGCCAATATGGTGAAACCTTGTCTCTACTAAAAATACAAAAATTAGCTGGGCGCAGTGGCAGCCACCTGTAATCCCAGCTACTTGGGAGGCTGAGGCAGGAGAATCTCTTGAACCCAGGAGGCGGAGGTTGCAGTAAGCCTAGATCATGCCACTGCACTCCAGCCTGGGTGACAGAGCGAGACTCTATCTAAAAAAAAAAAGGAAATCACAACTCCGAAGTAGGTGATTACAGATGAGGAAACCAAGACTTAGAGAGGTGAAGTAATAAACACAAGCTGAGGCTTGCTGCCAGAACTTCCTGACTCCAGAGTCTGAACTCTTAACTAGAAAGCATTTATCAGTGGTTGGCTATTTTTCAAGATTCTGGGCCAGCTCAGTCCATGGGAAGAGAGGAGTAAAGATATAAAGAGGACTTGCCCTCTTTCCAAGATGTCTGCAGCCTTGAAGGGAACAGAAGACTTGGACATGAATATACATGATAAAGTCAGATGAACAGCGTCCCCTAAGAGAAGTCCAGAAAACCCATTCCGGAGGTTCAGAGGAAGGTATGGCTGCTTCAGCTGTTGAACATCAGGAGGAATGAAGTCTTGAGAAGTCAGTCCTATTTGGACAAAGAGGTAGAGCAGGAAATGTGTCTGGAGAGAACAGTATGAGCCAAGGTATGGGGTGGCAATGTGCGGCTCAGGAAGTTTGGTTTGCTTAGAGTATGGAGGTCACTGTGCAGGAGAACAGTGATAGGATGGAATATGAGCTTGGACCAATAACTTAGTGATAAATTGTGGACATCTTTCAACTAAAAATCAGTCTGCTCATTTTATCTGTAAATCCTTGTGCTTTGCCTTTAATATCTTTGCTTTCACATTTATTTTTAAACCAGAGAGTCCTCAGCCCCAGCAAAATTCTAAGGCATCCAAGTTTGCCTTTGGGGTCCTCAGTGATCCTTCTTGGCCTCTTTTTCTTTCCTTAAAACTCGGTCTTGGTGCCCATCTCTATAATATGGCTTTCACACCCCCTTTTCCACCTCAACCCACCCCTGCCCCAATGCAGGGTATGATTATCAAATCCATAGGAGGGATCTCTCTCTCTCTCTCTCTCTCTCTCTCTTCTTTTTTGTTTTGTTTTAAGAGATGAGGTCTCACTCTATCGCCCAGGCTGGAGTGCAGTGGTGTGACCATAGCTCACTGCAGACTCAAACTCCTGATTCTTGCATCTTAGCATCCCAAGTGACTATGACTACAGGCACATGTCACCACACCTGACTAATTTAAAACAATTTTTTTTAGAGATAGGGGTCTCACTATGTTGCCCAGGCTTGTCTTGAACTCCTGGTCTCAAATTATCCTCCCACCTTGGCCTCCCAAAGTGTTGGAGTTCAGGCGTGAGCCACCATGCCCAGCTGGGATAAATGCTTAATGGCATTATTTCTGGCCTCAAATCTCTCTCCTACCATTGTAGGGATTCCTTTGAACATTAGAACAACTAACATATGTATTAAGCCTCTAGTACTCACTATTTCATATTTATTAGCAGAGTTTATTAGAAAGTAAATAAAGTTCCTTGCAGGTATGGAATACAAGACAGGGAAGTTTTGCTTGGAAGGACAGGCAATACTTGGAGAGTGCAGATGCTGGGAGAAGGAAGTAAAAGGACAACCAAGGGAAGACTGGAGCAAGTGCCCCAAATACTTCCCTCATTTAACAACTTCCCCAGAGTTGATCTATTGTATAAAGTGAGAGAGCCCCAATCTGTTTGTGTTTCCATATAATCATTCTCCTCTATTTATATGGTACACATGGATTCAACTTTCAGAAATAGTTCTTAAATACTCTTAGGCATGAGTAAGAAAGGCTTTGGAAGTCATCTCAAATCCTTTGTGGAAGTAGGCAGGATCTAAAAAAATATGTGGGGCAAAAACAGCCTTTCCTTCTTGTTTAACTTCAAGATGTCTTACAAATTGATTTAGAGGCCTTTATTACTCTGTGAGTCACACATTTGGCTTATAGCAGGTTTTGAAAACCAGACTCCACAAAAAAGGCCTAACAGATTGTGAGAAAATTCCAGAGGCACTTTCACCCTGATGGTTCCTGAGTTCATTGCTGGGCCTGCCTGCCTCCTGATACCACCCAAAAAATTGAGAGAACTGCTAGGACATGGGAATCAGCAGCAGTAGGTATTATTCAGTACCCTCCTCCTCCAGGGGGTGGCATATGACTGGCACACCAAGGGGCTGTTTTTAGGTAGTACTCTCACAACTTGTGTGGGTTGTTGAGAGTGGGAAGGATTTGAGAGATTCCAAACCTGTTATGCGCAGGCAAACGACAGGCACCCACAGTGCTCACCTAACAATGAAGTTGGGCTTTTCTTTTCAGTTCCTTCCTGCTTCAAACCTACACTGAAGAGGCCCATTTCTCATTTAGCAGTCAGTCCTCAGAACCTCAAGGAAGCAAGGCTTTTGGAGGGCTCTGCAGGCACAAGCCAGGCTTCCAGTAGTTTCTCGGCTGCTGTTTCCATCCTAGCCACCTCCACAAAGTTCTCCAGCTCTAATGATTCAATCTGTTACCCACTTAGCAATTTTCTTCATTTCTGTCCCTAGACAGTTTCTCTCACACCTCCCCCTATTGTTCTGTTTCTTCTATCTCCAAGATGATCGATGACCCAATAGGCATTTACATTTACAAAGCAATCACATTTACATAAGATAGCTCTTATCTACAGCTGAAAAAGGCACAACTATAATACATATATAATAGAGAGAGTGCCTATTCATCACCCACATTTACAGTGCCTTCTAGACTGTTCTAGGAATTGGTATACGGGGGAGAGAGCCCTATAAAATTTATCACTAAAGGTAATCAATGAGTTCCAACTAACATGCTCCACACCTTGAGGTGAAAGTATGCCAAAAATACAGGGAAAACATATTTACTCCTTAAAGTTTGCTGAATTTAATTTGAGCTTTCATCGATTTCATTTAATACAAAGATTATATAATCAGAAAGTCGGTAGCAATTGAAAATACCAAGTCTAGTGTTCACCCATCAGGGCATTTTGGTAATATCTAGTAATGCCAGGAGATTCTCATTTAATTGAATTGGAAATGCAACGTATATTAGCTTACAGAAGCTTAATCAGTGTGATCAAATTAAAACAGGCCACTAAGACATACCATCCTGATTAAGGCACTGGCAAACATGCCACAATTATCAGAGATTTGTGGTGTTAATGATTTAAACTCAGGTTTCTTCTCTGGGGATTCAGACTTAGATTTTTTTTTAACTAGACAATTAGAAAACGCCATCCTTTATTTTGAAAAATGTTGCAACAGTATTACTGACATTAATTCTCAAAGAATGCAGAACAGTAAATACCATGTGCTTGTAATTTCTTTTTTTCTTTTAGCGGTCACTGCCTTCTCTTTAAGATGAGGATCATTAATCTCGAAGCTTTAGCTCCTGGGAGTGGTAATGAAGTTCGGCAGTGGTGAAGTGACCATTTTTTAAAGTATTAGGGGAAAACTCCACTTTTCTGCTTTCTGCAAAGCAGCTCTAGGTTTCACCGAAAGAGATTTGCTTATAGCCCTATTCAAAAAACGCTTTGACTGAACTGGCCTGCTGTCCTGGGTAAAACACTACAGAATTAGTCCATTTCTTTTCAATGTGTTCTTAATAGACCATTATAAACACTATCTTGGGAGATGTGAATTACTTTTTCCCTCCTTTTAAAACTCATCTTCTCGGCCCACCACTTTTAAAATGCAGCAGTATTAAATTACCTGGAAAGGATCTCGTGTTTCTAGCTCCATTATTTGTGTTGATAGTGGTGACGGGGGCTTGTCTAACGATTTGTTTGTACTTTAGTCAGCAAAGCCAGTCCCCTCATTTAACAGCAGAGAAAACAGATTCAGAGAGGCTAGGTGACTTTCTCAAGGCGTCAGAGTTGCTTAGGGTTAGGTCTGGGGACAGATGTCCACAGTCATTTGACTCTCAGGGTTTTTTGCATCTAGCTTAGTCAATTAAGACAAACCCTAAGTCATTGGAATCTGCCTTAAAAGAACTGTGCACTATTGAATAAGCAACTCTGTTAATGAAAGGACTACTGTGGGTTGAAAGAGGGATGAAGATGAACAGGAGGAGGAGAATGTTGTGCTGAGATGGGGTAGTGGATGCAACTTTCAACGGACACTGCAGCAGTCTTATATGGCTGAAGCCAGGTCAAGGAAGGTGGTTCTAACATCCATCAAAAGCACAATCAGGTCAAACTCATAGAAGCAGAAAGGAGAATGGTAGCTACCAGGGGCTGGGCAAGGGGCGGTGATGGTTAAAGGGTACAAACTTTCAATTACACAAGATAAATAAGTTCTGGGAATCTACTACACAGCATAGTGCCTATGGCTAACAATACTTGATTTTATATGTAAAATTTGCTAAGAGGGTAGATCTTATGTTGTAAGTGTTCTTATCAAAAAACAAAACAATAATAATCGTGGGGCAAGAGGAAACCTTTAGGGCATGATAGATATATTTATGTCCTTAATGATGGTGATGATTTCATAGATGTATATTTACCTCCAAAACTCAATGAGATATATAAATATAAATAAATATTAAATATATGCAGCTTTTTATACGTCAATCATACTTCAATCAACTGGTTTTTAAAAAGTAGTCTCAGGTATAATTTCTCAGATTCAGAAAGGCAGGGACAAGCAGTAGGTTCAAATAGAAGCGCTGTAGGGTAAGTGTACCCCAGAAGTGCTCCTAGCCCCTCTCTGTAACATCATGAGGTTCAGGGAAATGCAATGTGTACTATAGTTGGCTCAATACCAAAATCCTCAACAAAATGCTCTTTGTTTAAAATAAGCTCAAGAATCTTTAAAGTTCAAGGAGGAAGAATACTTCTTTATGTATCCATTTTTTTTAGAACCTTTTCACATATCGAGTTGCAGTGCATGCACTTTTTATGAGATGCTATAAGATGGAATAAGAGAATAGGTGGTCTTTTCTGGCATGTGTTGTATACCTATTCTGTTTACTGCAGATATTTTGCAGGTACTTTACTACAGATACTGCAGATACTTTACTCACATCAGCGCATACACTGAGAGCTCATTTTGTACTTTGGTAGGCTCTGTGGAAGATAAAGAAGTACTCCCACTCTTCCTCAAGGAGCCACAGCCAGAACTTTGCTGGAGAGATAAGCAAACAAAGGGAAAGTTAACAAGAAAGAAGACAGTTGACATTTCCAGAACTTTTTCTTCCAGTGGAGACAGTCCTCCAGCCAAGTCTCCATTTTGCACCTTTCTTACAAAGCACATAGCTTTGTTCCTTGTATTCTAGTTATTTTTGTATATGAATATCTTCTTTACTAGAAAATTAGGTGCTTAAGAGCAGTATCTGTTTCAGCCCTGCTGTCTCCACCTTCTCTCCTCCTTCTTTCACATCCACCTCTCTATGCCCACCCTGCCCCAGCATCTGGTAATGTGCCTATCACATTCTAAATGCACAATAAATAGTTGCTCATTGAATTAATAAACAAATGAATGGCACATCTTAGTGTCTGGTTCAATGCTAAATAGATGCTGTTCAGAGGAGGGAGAGATGCCCTCAGGTTGCATCAAGGGAGACATGATGGAGTAAGGGGCACAGTAATTGTTTTGAAATATAAGTAATAACAACGATTCCATTTAATGAGTACCAGTATGTACCAGAAGATCTGCCTAAGTCATCTCAGTGAACATTCAAGGAATTTCTAGCAGAGAGGGAGGTCCAGTTATTCTCCCCATTTTATAAATGAGAAAACTGAGGCTCAAAGAGATTAACTTGTCCAAGGTACTAGAGCTGGGATAGAAATACATATCTTATCTATTTCAAAAGAATGAGCTCTTTTCAATGAACTAGTATTTGGACATGGGTAGTTGAAGGACACAGGTTATTCAAGATAGGTGCAATGCTATGGAAAAGCAGACATTTTATAGACAAGAAGAAGACCAGTATAACCAAGGGGATGAAGGTTGGGCCTGATGATAACATTATATTGTTGGTGATAAGGTTGAATTTGTTAGTGAATATAATATAAAGAGACAATTTAAAATTTATTTTAAAAATTGTTTATAGGGTTATATAAAATAGCTACAATGTGTATGTATAGCATACAATAAATATGAGGAAAACTCATGGACCTCCTAATGACATTTAAATTAAAAACAAAGACTCCAGCCTAACCATCCGCCTATTTTTTGGGAGAGGATGGCTTAAGCAACTAAAATAATCCTTTCCCCAAGCAAATGGTCTTTCTTCCCCTACAGGTTTCATTACAGCCTAGCACAGAGGCCAGTTTAAGGAAATGGAGTGGAAATAGTGTGTGTTCATTTAGTCTTGAGAGCAGATGCCAGTCGGGGAGCATTACTCAAAACCTGTGGCATTTTTTTTTTCCTCCAAGTGTTTCAGATTCAGCCTGGGTGTAGGCTGTAATCTTAGGAAACAATCACCTGTCAGTCTGGTCTCTTTCATCTGTTCAGAGCAATTTGGCCATATGAAAGGAAGCATTTCTTTTTTTCTTCTTTTTTTAAAAAAGCTTGCAGAATTGAGAAAGGGGACTGTGAGATTGTCCAATAGCCAGAACTGCTTTGCCTGTCACTGGGGAGCTGAGGCATGGTGGATAAAGGCGGTTTTCCAATAAAAACCTTGCTCCCTGAGTATTCTCTGGCTGGGTCTACACTGGTAGTTATCAGTTCCTTCTTAGCAACGGGGCTTTTGTATTTTTTATTTTTATTTATTTATTTTTATTTCAATAGCTTTTGGAGTACAAGTGGTTTTTTGTTATACGGATGAATTACACAGTGGTGAATTCTGAGATTTTAGTGCACCCATCACCCAAGCAGTGTACATTGTATCTAATGTGTAGATTTTTATCCCTGGCCTCTTGAGTCTCAAGGTCCATTATATTGCTCTGTATGCCTTTGCAAACTCATAGTTTAGCTCCCATGTATAAGTGTGAACATATGGTTTTTGGTTTTCCATTCTAGCAGCAGCAGGGCTTTAAAAAATGAAATCTAGGCAGATCCCAATATGTAAAACAGATTAAAATGGAGTCACTCAGGAAGAGGTAGAGTGAGGGCCTGGAGCCCCATCTATTTACCACTCCAGACTACCCCATCACTTTCACTCATGGCAGGCTTTGAGGTCCTCCCTCAGAACCCAAGGGCTGTACAGAACATA